>NC_064920.1:1056719593-1057021427 GCF_023897955.1 Schistocerca gregaria
ACATCAATCATCCACTTATACCTAGGGCTGACGACCTACAAAACATCTTATATCTAAACATGCACTTTTATCATCATTCAAAAAAAATTTTTCAGATTACAAAATTCTATTTACAAATTCCTGAAAGAGAAAACAAACCTAAATACTATCTTGATGTACGTCACACGCACACTAACACTACTATCGCTATGGTGAGCGTCACTTTTTTACCACTTACACTTAAGATTTTGATAGCACTCGTAGTTCGACCGGGTCCTGCTTGGGAGGTCCATTTCAAGTCTCGTGCTACCACCTCTGTTTACTTCGGCGCACCTGAAACATCAGCTGGCCTCAGTTCCCTTTCTAACTGCTACGTCTTAACCTACAGCAGCGATAAATGGCGCTATCTGCTTGACTCTAAAGTCTCATATTTTTGATAAAATTTACTTTACAGTATGTACAATATTCAAAATTTTTTTTTTTTTTTTTTTTTTTTTTTTTTCTTAAGTGAAAAGTGAATTGACTTTCCTAATGCAGTACCGAAGTGGCACATTTACTCTTTAATTACTTCTTCATCTCCTAATCAAACAAGTTATGGTTACATAAGAAATACTAAGAAAAACAATTCCTACAAATAGTTCACAAATACATAATAAATCTCCGCCAGCACTGGTGACTCTCCAGTTCCTGTACAATACACAACAATATAAAATATACACAAAATTATCAATATTACAATTCTGTCTCCAGGCAATCTCCTGTAGTCCTGTATCATAAATTAAACACTGAAAAATACATATTTACTTATTCATTTATCAACACTACAATCCTTATACTAATCTCTACGACAAACTTGGGGAGCTTTGTGTGTCTCTGGTCAAAATGGAATCGATGTCATGGGTACTTTCCTCATCTCACATATCTGGAGTTACTTCAATTTCTTGTCAACATCAGGTTTTCTCTAGTCACATTCGGGTTTAATTTACAACTCTCATACTCATACTTCACACACTCAGGTTAGTATTTGTTAAAGCGTTTCCTACTAATCTGCGAAACCTCGTTACCCATACTTTCTAACATACATCCACCTCCTGAGTTACCAACGTCGCCTCAGCTCTGTTTACATTCGTAGCCTCACTTCCTTTTGTTTACAAACATCTCCTCTGTTTACCAACAAACGCCACCTCTGGTTACCAACATTAAGCTTTTTATTTACTCACCTTCGTAGCCTCACTTTTTCCTAATATCGAGCTAGCCAAACACTATGCTCATTCTTTCTCCTTTTCTCACATATTTCTCTTCATTTGACAGTCAGTCCTGCTGCACTGTCCCTTTAACTTAACTTCCTTTACCCCTTTGACAGTCAACCTTGTTGCACTGTACCTTTACTCATTTTACCACTAAATCACCTCCTGAGGCTCTGACTTCATTGAACAGACAGTTTTGCTGTACTGCTCCATTTCCTTTCCTAAACATTAGCTTAATGCTACGTCTTAACATATCGTTCTGTTACTTAACAAACAGCTTCAATGTTCGTCACCATATTTTCTGAGGCTCTTACATTTCTTAGTTATTTTACCTTTCTAAGGGCATTACTCACACCTTAGGCCAAACATTTACTTTACTGAGACTTATTACTTATCTGAGGTATCTTAATCCTTTTTGATTTTCTCTTACACTCATTCCTTACGCTTAACCTATACTGCACTGAGGTTCTTTCCTACTCATTACTTAAACACTTTATCACTTAAAAACTACGATAGAGAAGAAGGAAAGACGATAGAATTTTAGTTCTGAATGAAAGAAGAGGTAGGTTGACAATACGGAAAAGAAAGTGGAAGAAATATTGTCAAACGACTCGAGACCTAGTGCTCGTCACGCACTTAGCTCTGCAAAGAGTGCAAAGCTCTCTGAGGTATCTACTCACTCCTGGCCACGTCTCTCTTTTGAACATATCTTTTCAAATCCACAATGTTCCTAAGCCCTAACACCTTATGTGATTTCACAAACTCCAGTCTATAAGCATTTGGGTGAGGCTTCTCTACGATTCTAAATGGGCCCACGTACTCATCGGTAAACTTCTTTGTTTCTGACGTAAGTTTCTTAGATCTTTCCCTAGTTTTCACTAGCACTAGATCCCCTACCTGAAAACTAGTGGGATCAGCTCTTGCGTCATGCCTTCTCTTTCTTTCCAGGGCCTTCTTTCTTATATTAATACGTGCCAGTCTCTCCTTCTCTTCGATGGCTATGTCTGTGAGATTTGGAAACTCGACCAGGTCGAATAAAATATTATTCGGCCTAATGTCACACATTAGCTCTACTGGTACTGGTGAGTCTTAAGAAGTGTTCTACAGTTCTTCTCTTCGGTTTCACTTAAAACAGGTATAAAACATTAGGCTGTTTTGGCGCGATGTACACCACGCTCGACGAGTGAGAACTTGCGTCAAGAAAACAGTGTTTTCAACTGTCTGTTGATGATTATTCATCTACAAAACTATGTTGTTCAAGTACGGGCTCAGAACTGACTGTCAGTTCAACACATTAACGCAAAGACGGTAGGTTTTACACAAGGCTTTAACAGAGAAACAGGTTTCTAGGACCGGCTTCACTCAACTGACGACGCCTGTGTTCGGCACAGGTAATGCCATCTGCACTTCTGTTCTAACCTCCTTGGGTAGTGCAGGCTCTTGGAGTTACCTCTCGGTGCGGTACTGCTTTAATAACGTGTTTCATCTCTGGTGAGTTCCACTTGATTTCAGCCAATCAGAATAGCACATAGCCAAGTAGGCTGTATGGACGAGAGTGAATTCGCAGTTTGTTCTGAATGTCGAAATGACGATGTTGGAGCAATTTGGAGGTGGCGGCTGCAATTATGGAAGATTTTTGGTGAGAGCGTTTCAGTTATCAGCAGTGGCTGTTAGTAGGCAACGTTCAATGGCTGGATGTGGGTTCTGTAGGCCCCAAATTCGAACATTGTGTTTGTTTACCTGACCACTATCATGGAAAGTCTCTTCATAACTGAACACGATGCGTTTGCAAAAGTGTTATCACTGTCAATAGCATCAAGAATCTCGTTGCAAAATGCCACGCGTTTGCGTTTGTCATCAAGACGTAAAACTTGTAACAGCTGTAACTTGTACGGCTTCGTAACCTACCGAAGTCTCAAAAGACGCCAAATTGTTGTTGGCAGTTGTAACTCCCGACTGGCACGACGAGTTGATTTTGAAGGACTAGGCTGGAAAGCAGTTTGAATTCGTGCAACATTTTCTTCAGGAACACGATGGCGGCCAGCACTTTTTCCTTTACATAGACATCCTATATCTACAAACTGTCGATACCATCTGCGAATGTTCCACCCATTCGGTGGATCACTTTGGTACCCCAACCTGAAACGTCTTTGCTCTGTAATCACGGAATAGCACTTCGCAAGCTAGAGAACACAAAATGTGGAGTAGCCATTTTAAACATATGACGGTTACCAAGCAAAACAGAAGACAAGTGACGTCTAATGTCAATTAATATAAACTAGACTATGTATTTATTTCTCCAATAGCCGAGCCGAGGCGCAGCGAACGACAGTTTGGACAAAATAATACTTTGTAATACGTGTATTCTTTTTGAAACACCCAGTATTGTTATGTGAGAGGTATAGTCCGCCATTGCAATCAGAAATGTGACTTTACTAGGCGGCCGCTGTGACCGAGCGGTTCTAGGCGCTTCAGTCCGGAACCACGCGGCTCGGCTGCTACGGTCGCAAGTTCGAATCCTGCCTCGGGCGTGGATGTGTGTGATGTCCTTAGGTTAGTTAGGTTTAAGTAGTTCTAAGTTCTAGGGGACTGATGACCTCAGATGTTAAGTCCCATTGCGCTTAGAGCCATTTAAACCATTTTTTGTGACTTAAATGTTTAATGTCTATATAGAAAAAGTGGAAGGATTAAAAACCATTGTAATTCGAAGGAGCTCATCTTGATGAATAAACGGCGAATATAATGACCGGCAAAGACAACAAAACAGGAAAAGGTAATTCATTCTTTCAAAAACCCGACACTTCACATTGGACACTATATATGTTTAAGTTTTGTCAGCAAGATTTACATCCTGTGGCGAAAATAATTTCAAGAGCCTGCATCGAATCGGATCAAAACCAGCGACGAGCGACAGTGCTGCCTTTTCTCATACGTAACATTCAATAGCTCGGACGTCGATATATTCTGGCTACAACGATAAAGAATCTGCTGTCACTTTCATTCCCCTCCCGTTTTTCTTTGAGACTGTGCAGAACCATCACTACTACACCGTCGATCGCCGCAGCTGTGGAGTCCCGGGATGGACATCACCGAGATTCAGAAGAATTCTTCCTCCAGCGAATCTATATTGCTGGAGATACAAAAATAATTATGACAAGTATTATTATTTTCAGAGAATCTTCAAGATTTTTGTTAGGAAAAGTCCTGCAATTAACTTCACAAATATTTATAATAATTTTTTTTAATTTTTTTATCTGCACAGTCGCCCAGTACGGTGCACATTCATTGAAGAGAGAATTAGTGTATTGCAATTAACTTGGGTAAGGCATATTGTACTCTCCACCGTTCGTTCTGCAGTCATTGCACTCTAGCCGTCTACGCGATCTGTCCATACGAAGCTCCATTGTCCGCCGTGCCAGTGACTAAGCGTTTCTCAGAGTCGGAGAGCAGGCAGTAAGTTGCACGTTAACGTGCTCTGGCCATTCTACGTAGCGATTTACGCCTGAAACACTCAGTAACGACAGGCAAATCCACTAGCCATTGTGTAGTTACACAGTTTTCATCTGTATGATTGGCTGTACTGTTGACTGGAAGTACCGAATGAGCTTATATAAGGATAAAATTAAACCCTTTCGCTGCCGTGGACGTGTGTACACGTCCTGCTACGTCACACCGTCCCCCCCAGATGCTGTGGGTTTGAGCACGAGCGCCGCTTGGATTTTCCTGTCATCCTTAGACACCGACCTCTCACAGCTGCGAACGAGTTGCTTCAATATCTTGGTGAATAGAAAAGTTTCGAGTGATTTTCATACATAGGTGTCTCGTTGCGTGCTATCATTTGCTAAACAACCTCGTTGAGATTTCTTGCATCCCTAATGAGATATGACGATTGTTATGACCACATGATTCGCCACACACAGGGACATGAATTGTCTCGTCGCGTACGACCGTCCGTAGGATATAAAACTTAATGTCTCGGAAACGAAAGGAGACATCGTTCTGCTCGATGTCTTATCTATGCAATTCTTTCTTTCTTTTTCTTACGCCATAGTCCCACAGCGATCGCACGGTCGGCGCAGTTAGAACGGATTTGGCAAGGTTAGTTTTAGGGGTGGCCGGATGCACTTCCAGCCGCAACCCCAAACCCCCAGGGATGGAATCAGTGTACCCCAGCTGTCTGCATCTAGTGTAAATCGTGAAATAGTGCGAACGTGTTTCAAATGTCTGAGACGAGGGGAACTGAGACAGAACGTGAGGACCAGCGCGGTATTCACCTAGTGCGATGTGGGAAACCGCCTAAAAACCACATCCATGCTGGCCGGCACAGCGGCCCTCGTCGTTAATCCGCCGGGCGGATTCGATCCGGGGCCGGCGTGCCTACCCGACGCCAGGAAGCAGCGCGTTAGCGCTCTCGGCTACCCTGGCGGGTCATGTCTTATCTATGTAATGTATGAGATAAATTTTACCATACACCAAGTTTATACAGTGCGTTTTTACCTCTGAAAACTCTTTAAAATTTCGTACATCTTTTTGTTTAATCTGATGCCGAGTTCCAATCCCGGTCCACCTAAATTTTCAACTTCCTCCGCTGAATTTTGTACATGGCTGCACGTTCAGGGACCGTGAATAGTTACAATTAAAAGAAAACAGCCCTCGGTCACTAATTTTTAACGATTTAACCGGGTTTCAATACTGCTAGGAGTGTCTTCCTCAGAATTTAAACTAATGAGTGGTCTGTAACATGGTTACAGAATCATGACTAAAAACGTGTTATACAAATTATAAGTACGGAATTATCGTGAAAGACTGGCAGTCTTTCACGGTAATTCCGTATTTATAATTTGTATCACGTTGCAAAAAGGTATGGCCTATATCCGTGGTAACGTTCGTTAACTCGTGTAAAAATTTGTAGTAAATCGGTCAAGAACTTATCGTGATTTTCGCTATCAACTTCCCTCTTTATATATTACATATGTAGTTATATATTACTGTCAAACTGATTCTTTTGTTAGGAAAATATGTGAAAGAGTATATGCCAAACTGAACGAAAAATTATTTTTTGTTTTCTTTTTTGTGCCAAAAAATAACATTACTATCAACAATTCATGAACACAAACAAAAGCCAACACGATCGAGCCATTCTCAGGTGCTGATCTTTCACAACTGGTTTTAATGTCTGACTTTTCTGGTGTTTTTTCCTGAAATTTTCTTTCATACGAACCTTGTCCTGACAATAGCGAACACAATAACAAAATGTCAACCAAATCAGTCAAGTCGTCCTCAGGTGATGATCTTTCATACATGCGACAGCTGATTTTTATTTGTGTAGGTAGAGGGTTTCTTTCCGAACGACCCTCGTAATTTCCCTTCGGTGTCTGCTTAGACCTGCGGGAATGCGCTGTTTGGAAGCAGCCGCCGGCGGTGGCGTCCAAGTCGTCAGCGGCCACGGACGAAGACGTCCCGGCGCCACAAATCCCCGCACGGCGATAAGGTGGTAATTGGTGGCGCGCGGCCTATCGCAGCCATCACCATTAAAAGTGGCAGTGGCCCCCGAGTATTGTCCTAGCGTCGTCTCCGGCTGGGAGGGGTGCCCGACAAAATGCGCCCTCCCTATTTGGAACGCCCGCACGAAAAACAAGAAGAGAAGGCTGTGAGGTCTTCGCTCGCAGGTCGTGCAACGCCCCGCACCCGAGTTTAACGACACGGTAATTACCCGCGACGGATTTTTACGCGTTTTCTTTCGGTGCGCCTGTGTGTTTATTTTAATTAGCCTCAGTGCGTAACACGTAATTATTTAATTTACACCTGGCGACGGAACGGAATTTTTATAACCAACGCTCTCTCTTTCTCTCTCTCTCTCTCTCTCTCTTTCTTTCTCCTTTCTCTCTCCAACGTTCGGTTGTAGGCATAATAGAACGGCGATGACTAGCCGATTGTTTGCCGTAAAAGGGAAACAAAAGCTGCCTCGGTAGATGACCGGATGAGTTACGTGGCAGATTATTAACTGAGCCATAAAGAAACTGATTTCAACACAAACAAATACATGTAGCGAATAGTTATGATGCAAGCCCTGAGATGGAAATGTGTGCATTGTGAGAGAACAGAAGACGCCATCGCGGATGATACAGTAGCTTTCCGCACGAAACGGTAGGTGTGACCTCTCATTATCTATCAACTTCGGCAGTTCGTTGACCTATATTTTCTTCGTTATCTTCAAACCAACAGGCTAGCTATGCGACTGTATGAAAGTGTAACGTCTAAAATGTATTTGTTTGTTCACAAATCCTGCAGTTCATTCTGTCTAGTCATTAGTACGTGTTCGCATCCCGGCTGAGGAATGAAGAGATTTCCTTCAATATTATTATCTTTGTGTTGTTGTGGGTTGTTGTCAAAATGAATAAAGAGGAGAAGCGAAACAAATACTGATAGGAAATTTAGCTACAGCTCTCGGACAGCATAGAGTCTGAACTTTCGTTACGTTCAACACACTGATCAAGGTCTGTGTACCGTATCTGTGTTTCATGTCCGCTCTGGTCATTTCGCATTTAACTCAGGTGCCGTCTGGCAACCATAAACTTCACTTTTTGATCATAGTCATATGATTCTATGACTTCTAATAGTATTTTTGTTTGTAATTTGAAGTAATTAATGTACTACGAACGTGTGCTACAGAAATACTTAGGAAATCGGTGAATACCTATTGTAGAGGACTTTAAGTGAATCATTTATTTCTGAAGCGACGCTGTTCCACGCCGTCGCATTATCCAGTAAACGAAAAAAAATACATTCTGGAACAGATAATTTTTTATTTTTTGTTTTTATTGTTTTATCCACTGCTGAGAACAAATATTTTTACACTTTGACATTTGATAACATCACACCAATAAAAAAAACAGAATTTTTTAAAAGTGATGGAGAAGTGTTATTTCTGAAATAAACGGCAACAAAACAGAAAATTAAAGGCAGTAAACCGGTTTTAATAATATGTAATGAATTTAGAAACTTTAAGTCTTACTAAAGAAAAGTTTTAAATTGATAACTTATTATATGAGCCATTCTTCCCATGCTATGCCAGGCGTTCAGAGTAACAAAAAAGTTTATTATTGTTTATCACTCACAAATTTCGACATAGAACATGTTGTTTGAAATGAAAAGAAAACAGTATCATGACATTCCTATTGCCGTAAATCATAAATCTACACTGTTAGAAATTCAATAAGAAATGATAAAATAAAAAGTAATTATTTATCAACATAATTTGCCACTAGGGGGATGTAGGCAGTATTCTTTATAAAAGAAATGATATTCTGTTGGTATGTATGGCTGCGATTCCTTTACATCTGTTTCTTCTCATTTACTTCCACATAGCCCTGTGAATAAGAATAGCAACAAAGGACGGTTAATTTTCAAATCAGTAGTTCAGAATTATGAACAACCAGTCCGTGAATGAAATTCTTTCCTCTGGCACGATCCTCTTCAAATCAAAACTACATGAATTACACAGAATGTTACTTTTTCTTCTTTCTTCACTCTTCTTCTCACAGACTTCACTAACGTACTGATTTAGTGAAACATTTCGGCCACCAATTCTGAAAATCGAAAATGTCTGACGTACGAAACATTTCAACAGTAAATCGGTTGTTCTTGTACGTGTTCACTCACGAATGTATTCTGTCTAGTGTGCAAATCTTCCTGTTTATAACACCAAAATACGATCACATGGCTTGAAAGTATGTCCACGTACGGGAAAATAATGATGTACATATTATAATCCTCCAGTACTAATCAGTGTTTGGAGAAACCTAACAACATTGTTATTTTTGTTATGATTCAGACAACTATCAGAAAATACGAGTAGGTACTTGGCAGAACTTGGTAACTCACTATTAATGTCGTCTAAGATGAAAGAGCAAACAGACTTTTCCTAGCCTCCTCCGCATGATATATATTATATTTTGCAGTATTGCCCCTCATGATGTGAATATTAACTACATTAATTGTGAGTTATCTCACGCATACATTTAGAGCAGAAACAGCGCCTCTCCAGGAGACGTTTCGTCTCTGCACTAAACAGAAACGTTACAACCTGCCTGCAGACATGGATATATGGTAGATGTGTCCTTTCTACATACAACTGTACTGCCTCTATGACTACGAAAGTAGGAGTAACACATACAGTGCCAAAAAGCAGAGAAGTGCAGTTTCTGCAATAAGCGATTCAATGGCAGAACGCTTGAAAGAAGATAGTGCAGTCAGGACTGTACAGTTTAGTCGGTAGAAATAAGACCATATATCCAGAAATAGCAGTTCGTCTGACAGAGCTGAAATTTCGCACATTAGACTGTTCAAACAGGAAGAACAGTATGTTTGAATGATTCCACTATCTTGGCTTGTCCATGTCATTTTGATAGTTTGCGGTAGAACCTATCAAGTGTAGTACCAACAAGCTCTTTGGTGGCTGCTTTCACAATTAACAACTACTTACGTTTCCGTTAAAATAACAACCAAAGAACTTGTATGCGTCTGTAATTTTTATTGGGAGCTTCCTTATTATAATTTGAAATTTCTTTTGCAAATTCAGTATGAAAAATAGACTAAATTTTCGTCAAAACGTAAAAAAAGGTTATAGTGGCAGATAATATATTGTAACCCGAAGAACATCCGCGGACATTCACCTTATGCTGACAGTCAATTGTGTTTGTTTATCGTATGGTTTTTTTATGTGTTACATCTTTCGGCAGTATCTTGGCGACTTTTGCTTTTGCTTTACATACTCTTTCACCAGAACAGGTATCTAACAGTGATCATATAAACGTAAACTAGCAAATTAATAGAAAAAATTTGAGATCTGATAAATATCGGTCATGTGATTGTGTCACATTTGATTAATTTAGAATGCGGTGCCTCAGAAGCATCATACGTTCTCATGAAATGCGACATAATTGAAAAATAATAAATAATGTCAGATGTACAGTCCTTAAAAATATTTTTGAAATGTCACCTATTAAATAAAGTTCATCCACGTAGGAAGACATCCGTTCCTTGGGGCGGCGGTGCCTCTGCACTAAGTAATGAGTGCTAAAGACTTAGCTGTCATGCGCCCACATAACCTATTCATCATCATCATGACAGTGAGGAATGATATTAGACAAAAGATTATTTTTAAGTCCTCCTTATAAGTTCGAACAATATAGCTTGCTTTGTAGGTTGACAAATCGTGCTACTTATGACTGTGGCTCGGTGACTCAGTGAGTAAGTGCAACCACTAGTCTAAAAGTCCTGAGTTAAATATCCACTATTTTTCTTTTTCCTTTAGTAATCTTTTATTATTATCTCATTAACTTCCACACGTAATTCAATATTGTGAGTTTGAAATTTCCTGACACTTGATACTGTTCATTGTAGCTAGGCTGTTACCGGGAAGACCACTCCGAGTAGATCAGTGGTTGTCACACTTTTTTACCCAAGAGTCGACAGTGACGTTGTGGAGCGGAACCTCGGGAGGCGTGTGTACCGATGTTATCATTAGTTGGTAACCTACATCAATAAATATGCTTTGACCTCCCCCCCCCCCCCTTCTGTTGACTAACAATATAAGGGCGTTACAAGTTGGCCTCTGCACCCCAACCCAACTACGGATCGTTGAAAGTCGGCACCATTCGGAACACTTCGTGTCGATTGTTCTCTCTTTCAGACTGCTGCCACCCTCAACGACCCTAAAATTGTGACATTCTAATCTCCTGACGAAGCGTTTTGAAGAGTGCAAATGAAAAACGATGTTTTAAATTTCACTTTCAAGAAATAGTTCACACAGGAGAATCGTGCAAACGTACCTTCATTCGACCATCGGACAGTCTCACGTATGGATGACATAGTAATAAGCACCCCAGGTGTAGAGAAACAACTGAAAGATTTGAAAGCTCATAAATCACCAGGTTCGGATGGAATCGCAGTTCTGTTTTACAACGGGTCCTCTATGGCACTGGCCCCTTATCTAGCCTGCAGTTATCGTGAAGCTCTCGCCTAGCACAGAGTCCCAACCGACTGGAAAAGAAACACAGTTGACTCTAGTATGCACGAAGAGTTATAGAACGGGCCTGCAAAATTACATACCAATATCACTGACTTAGGTTTTCTGCAGAATCCTTGAATATATTTGTAAGGTGTCAGGCAAATCCAACACCTTACATGAAAACCCTGACATGATAAGCAAATCCAGTAGTATGTCACATAGCTCGGAATAAATCGTGACATTAAATTAACCAAAGTAATACGAGTAACGAGTGAGCAAATGGAATACCACAGACTAACACAAGAATGCCTAAATGCATGTCGTACCTTCCCACCGTGAGGCAGACGCAGTTCCGAGGGGAGAAACGAGGACAGAAGCAGAGAGCAGAACCGTGTTAAGCTAGAAAAGGGAGGGGCTGGGCACCCACGCCGCGAGCCTACCTGTACAACTATACAACCCGCACATTTTAGCGTGAGGCTTTTTCGCGTCTCAGGTATGTCAAGGACAACCCCCAGCCCATGTTAAAAGCTAGAGCCCTCCAGAAAAGCAGTATAGATCTTACGATAACACAAAAAGGGCCACTACCACCCGCAAGTTTTAGCGTGAGACTTTTTCGCGTGTCTGTTACATTAGGATCACTCCCCAGCCCATGTTAAAAGATAGAGCCCTCCAGAAGAGCAGTATAGATCTTACGATAACGCTAAAAGGACCACACTAGCTGCAGGTTTTAGCGTGAGACTTTTTAGCGTCTCTGTTACGTTGCAAACTTTAAAAACATTGCCCCACCACGAAAAGTATAACGTTTCTCATTGGATAGATAGAATTTTTGTAGGCGGAGCTTAAGGTTAACATTGAGACCCTGATTGGTCAGATGAAAACATAGCCAGATAGTTTTTTTAAACTAACTTCGGTAAATTGTAGTAAGGAGAAGTTAGAGAAGAGTTGGTTCCGAGACGGTGAGCTGGACGGCTGGTGCGCCGGCCGCTGTCGCCCTGACGCTGCCTAAACACCGACAAGGTAATGAACGCACGCGATGCCGCATTTTTTTTGAGAGCATAAGGCTTCACTCAGAACTGCAGAAGTCTCATCTGTTACACCCCTTTTTTCCGTAATACTAATGGTGATCGTTAATTAAAACTCATGGTGTTCACATTTGCCACTTGAAGAACAGATCTGAAACGCGATGATTTTTCTTTTATATAGTTATTGAGAAGCCACATCAGCCACTGTAATTTACGACAAGTTAGATAAGTTATTAAAGATAATTGAGGGTCACTGTAGACCATTTTGATAGTTTTCTCTTTTGTAAAACTTAAATTAAACCTAGATTATAGATGTGATATGGCATAGGTCATCCTTCGATCGATTGTAGAACTTGGAAACCCATTTAGGGAATATTCGTTCACATTTTTGTTGAACGCAGTTGGTTTTTACTATCCTGTATTAAAACATTTCCTTTTATCAATAGTGCAATTTATAAACGATGTTTTGTGAGTAGAATAAAATTTCCAATGGTAAACTTAACTGTTTTTTCGACGTTATTTTACCAGCTAACTAAAAATAGGAAAGTCTTGAACCCTTTCCACTAAATTTAGTTAGTATTAAGATTCTTTTACAGGGAGTGCAGTGAAGCTGACGCTGAGATCATTTAGTATTTGGTTATATCATCGCTAGTCTCACTGAACTCTTCTGAATTCTACATGTCATGTGTGGTCTGGCGTCTCCTTACCAGCAACAGGTCCCAGGTTCAACTTAGTTAATTCCCTAAAAAACACGCTCAGAGCGTCGTTGCGCGAAAGTGGTAGGGAGACACGATATAGTACAATCCGAAACCACCATGAATGTTTAGATATTCTCAGTTCGAACACATTAAACTTTCTTAAGACTCAGAAGCTTATGAGCACGAATGAGCATGGTTTCAGAAAGCATCGCTCGTGCGAAACTCAGCTTGCCCTTTTCTCACCTGTTATGCATGAAGGGCAACAGTCAGATTCCATATTTCTAGACTTCCGGAAAGCATTTGACACGGTACACCGTAGCAGGCTGACGAAAGTACGAGCATACGGAATAAGCTCACAGATACGTGAGTGGCTCGAAGATTTCTTAAGTAATAGAATCCTATACGTTGTCCTTCACGGCGAGTGTTCATCAGAGACAAGGTTATCGTCAGGAGTGCCCCCAGGAACTGTGATAGGACCGCTGTTGTTCTCTGTATACATAAATGATTTGGTTGACAGGGTGGGCAGCAATCTGCGGTTGCTTGCTGATGATGCCGTGGTGTACGTGTTGTAGGAAGATACGGCTTAGACAAAATTTCTAATTGGTCTAATGAAGGGCAGATATCTCTAAATGTGGAAATACCTTATTTAATACTGATGAGTAGGAAAAACAAACCCATAACGTTCGGTTACAGCATTAGTAGTGTCCTTTTTAACACGGTCACATCGTTTAAATATCTGGGCGCAGCGTTGCAAAGCGATCCGAAATAGAACGAGTAAACGAGAATTTTGGTGGGGAAGGGGAAAGGTCGAATTTGGTTTGCTGGAAGAATTTTAGGAAAGTGTGGTTTATCTGTAAAGGAGAGTACATATAGGACGCTAATGCGACCTATTATTCAGCACTGCTCGTGTGTTTGGGACCCGTACCACGACGGACTAGAGGAAGACATCGAAACAATTCAGAAGCGGGCTGCTAGATTTGTTACCGGTGGGTTCGAACGAACGCGTACGTGTTACGGAGATGCTTCGGGAACTCAAATGGGAATCACTGGAGGGAAGGCGACGTTCTTTTTGATAAACACTGCTGACAAAATTTGAAGATGACTGCCAAACGATTCTACTGCGCCAACACACACTGCGCGTAATGATCACGAAGATAAGATACGAGAAATTAGGCCTCATACGGAGGCATGTAGATAGTCGTTTTTCTCTCGCTCTATTTACAAGTGGAACAGGAAAGGAAATGACTATTACTGGCACAGGGTACCCTCCACCACGCACCGTAAGGTGGCTCACGGAGTATCTCTGCAGAAGCAGACATAGATGTAAATGTAGAAGCCTGAGCGACTGTATAATTAATTTATTAATAACAGTAATTGTACGTAGTTGCGCAATTCATTTAAATGTGATACACGATTGCGAATGTTTACTACATGTTTTGCATGTCATTTTCCTTCTAGTCATTGCATTTTATTATAAGAGCCTCAGTTTAATTTAATATCCCTTGCTACAGGTGTGTTCCGGATTTGAAGATTACCGTCTCCAATGCGCATTCACGAATCTGTGTTCCTTCCACTTGAAATTTATAACAGCTGATCTGTGCCGTACTAGGCACACAAACGCCCGTGAGTAGTTAGTACTGGAAGACGAACAACAAAATATTCCCCTTGTCACATCCTCAAAGCCAGCCGTTGTGACCAAGCGGTTCTAGGCGCTTCAGTCCGGAACCGCGCTGCTGCTACGGCCGCAGGCTCGAATCTTACCTCGGACGTGGATGTGTGTGATGTCCTTAGGTTAGTTAGGTTCCAGTAGTTCTAAGTCTAGGGGACCGATGATATCCAACGTTAAGTCCCATAGTGCTTAGAACCATTTGAATCATTTCACCATCATTAATTGAAATTAAGCACATCTGATAAGATTACTGTCTCTACAAGTAGTTTTGTTTGTTGTTGACCACTCTTAAGAAACTGTTAACGTTAGTTTCTAGATGCATATTATTGTGCAATACAGCTGAGAACCGAGGCCCGCATTTGGACCGTATGGTCCTCGTGAGCCGCTGTTTGATGACCACTGGACTGTAGAGGGATGCAGCTTTCTTCCTTCCCACGCCACGACGCGGTGTCTTGCTTCTTCTTCTTCTTGTTGATAGGGGCCCGTCAGTAGTGTTGGCCGGCCATTTAAACGCAGTGACTAAAAAAATCATACAAATTTCTTCACACTTCGGGAGTTTTCGCATGTTGATCCCATAGATAGTTTAGAAACTGCAATTCCTCGTTGTGTCGCAGGTGAAGTGCACTGTGTGGGCGATCATGCGGGATGTGGTGGCAGATCTCTTGGAAGTAGGGAATGGATTAAAATCTGGTGTAGTAATTGTTACCGCCGCGAAATGATTTACCACGGTTCTGTTTATGAGGCTGAGTATTAGCTAGTTTTTCAAACGCCCATGATCGCCAGAAGAAGATGCGTGTGCTCCAGGGTTTCTGGTCTACTGCACGTATTGCAGGCGTCTGCCCCTGTTACGTGTGTGCCTGTTATTTTTTCATTGGTCAGTATTGTCCAGTTAACAGCCTTGCACCACGTATTGCGGCTTTCTAGTGACATAAAACGCTGTTAAACGCTTAACCATACGATGTTCCACCGCTATTGTGGAAACTGACTCACTGCTATTCTTTACAGATTTCTCTCTCACTAATTGCTTCTTCCATCTCTGGCAATATTTCTTAATGCTATGATTACCTAATCTGACTGCGGTTCTGAGTACACGCAACACTATACGTCCGTCCATTATTGGCTGAGTAAGTCACTTCAAAGGCCGGAGGACGGCAAGAGCACACCAATTCCAATAAAGTCGTGCCTAGTTCTCAGACCAACCCACGGGTTTCGGGAAAACCTCGGAAGATCTACTTAGTTTTTGTGGGCTTTGTGGTTGCCATTGAAAGTCTTCATACAACATGAAATTGTCAGCTTGTCGACTCTTTTAGGATTTTAAAGACACTCTCACTGTGGCCAGAGATACAGAAAAAGCTAAACAGCATTTCTAAAAAACCGCATAATCTGTTACACCCAAGGATTACGACTATGGGAGGCTTCGTACTAAAGAAAGTGCCTCTCAAATATGTAGCAATAAGGGGAGAAAAATTAGGAGAACAAACTAGAGAGTTGCGAACGATCCAATGTTTCTTGAAAATTTCTCGGGTATTCAACCGGGTAGCATCGTGCCCGAAAATAAGAAGAAGTCGTCTTGCCGGAATATCGCGCCTTTTGGACGGCGGTACCCGGCTGAATACCCGAGAAATTTTCAAGATTTCTGTACGCCGGGTAAACCTCAGATCACACGATCCTGTGTTTGTTCTACAAAATGACTCCTGCGGGCTCTGCTAAGGGGTGATCAAAAAGTTTCCTTTCGAAGCCCGTACAGTCTAGGATCGACATGCCAATCAGGCAAAATGTCCGTGACAACTGAGGCAATCATTCCACCGACGCACCATGTTGAACATACCCGTTTGGTAAAACGCAGCGTCCTGCTGCACGAAGAAGTCTGTAACTGGCTGCTGCACGTAGTCGTCCGACATGAAACGTCGACCATTCAAGGCATTTTTAAGGGACCGAAGGCCTGATAATCGTGTGGGGAGACATTAGGACTCTACGTCGGGTGCTCGAGTACCTCCCACTGGGGTTGGCGTAACTTGTGCGCTACCACAAGTGTGGTATGGGGGCGTGTGTTATCATGACGCAGCTGCATCGCTTGTTGCAGTTTTCCCGGGCCTTTCCACTGAAATGGAACTTGTTGTCCCGTTCCATATTCCTTCCAACAAGTTCCACTGCAGGAGAACTATAGCCAGAGTGTTTTGCCTCTGCAGAAGTGAATTCCGTGTGTAAGAAACAGAAGAGAATGAACCAAGTGGTGTTTAATTATTTATTTATTCATTTTATTTCATGGTGCCACGTTCCCTTGTATCCTTTCCCGTATGCGACCTTGGACTGTATGAATGAGATAGTATGTGATGTGAATGGTGGGCTGCATGTGGTTCCCAAGTTGTGCAGCGACCGTAAACAATAAAATTACCAAATATGCAGCAACCAGAAGCAAAATCGTGTTTTATTTATCCACTTTTGCAAAAATATTTCATCTGATTAACAGCCATCATCGGTGCTTTCAACCAATATGTGCCCTGAGTAGTAATATTGTCTTAAGCAGAGGTCAAACCTGTTTGACCTCTGCTTAAGACAATATTATTAACTCAGGGCACATATTGGTTGAAAGCACCGATGATGGCTGTTAATCAGATGAAATATTGCTTTCAACCAATATGTGCCCTGAGTAGTAATATTGTCTTAAGCAGAGGTCAAACCTGTTTGACCTCTGCTTAAGACAATATTATTAACTCAGGGCACATATTGGTTGAAAGCACCGATGATGGCTGTTAATCAGATGAAATATTTTTGCAAAAGTGAATAAATAAAACATGATTTTGCGACTGGTTGCTGCATATTTGGTAATTTTAATAGTATGTTATGTAGCATAAGATCTGTTCAGAGATCGTAACATTGCATGTGTAGAGTCGTTCTGTGGTAGGATAGTACCAACCCATAAACGTGAACAATTTTAGCAAAGATGGTGCGCAAGCCAGGTCAGAGAGATCGCGAAGGCCCGAGGATTGGCTATGTTAGGTTGGCGAACCATCCCGTCCACCACCTTTTTAACGAAGAACGGTTAGGCGAGGTGTCCGGTTGAGCACTTGTTCCTGGGTCGCGGAGCTGGACAGACATGGAGACACAGCTCTCGTTTTGGTTGTCTAAAATCTGTTAGGTAATGAAGTCCAGATGTTGAAATTAGGTGCGAGATTACCACTAAACCCCATAAGAGAATTTATTTTCGTAATTTAGTCGACTTTCAGTAGAACTTTGCGTTTGTGCCTTGATCAGGGCACGCATCATGGGCCTTAAGCTCATGATCACATTATTGCTCTGTGCTATCGGAAATACACTCAATTAATGTACTTTAATCTGCTAATATTTTGGGGGATTTTTGTTTAGTTTCCGTGTGTTTCCTTTGTGACCTCGCTTTCGCGCCACGTGGTCGGTTGGAGCAACCGCCACATTGATAAATTGTAATTTCGGTCTCAAATTTATCGTACACGATGAATAACCATACGATAGTGGGCGAGTGTAAAATAAGGAAGCAATAATCTTGTGTGTCCGTATTTTTCTGGATTTCTGTTGGCTACCGAAACCTGGCCACTTATGTTGAATAGCATTGAACTGATGATGTTTCTTGTGTGCCCCATAACTATTTGATTTGTTGGCAATGTTATGCTTGAGAGAAATACATGGTTTAAACTCGTGCCACTAGGAAAAGTATCAAATTTTAATGTGCATTGATTTGATGAACACTTGATAAATACTCTTCCGCCCTGACCAGGTTTGCTTGTAGTGTCTCTGCTAAACTTGTTCTGAGCCACCTATAGCTATTGAAAGTAATAAGCATGTGTGTTTGTATAAAATTTCATTGAAGCTCAGTCTGCGCTCCCCTGTCCCATTCCACAATTACGTGGCGAAATTGAACAAATGGCACTGAAGCACTATGGAACTCAACATCTGAGGTCATCAGTCCCCTACAACGTAGAACTACTTAAACCTAACTAACCTAAGGATATCACACACATCAATGCCCGAGGCAGGATTCGAACCTGCGTCCGCAGCGGTCGTACGGTTCCAGACTGAATCGCCTAGAACCGCTCGGCCACACCGGTCGGCCGAAACTGAACCATGTTCACTAGAGAGACCAGTTGTGATGAAGTATATTGCAAGAGAAACACGGCTAGTTGTAGAAATTCCATCGGTAGTGAATAAATATCCTTTAATCTATACCCTCGACTGATTATTTTCTCCCTCCATCATAAAGAATAGGTGACCTCAGTCGAGTCCTGGGTCATGAAAGCAAATGAAAGCTTCATACTGCCTATTAAGCTCTGGATAGGTGCCTTCTGTAGTGGTTCAAAAACAATATTGCGTTGTCTGTTGCGTTCAAATTTTTACCGGTTGGTTAAAACCTTCCGTTCGAAATTATTAATACCCGGCAAAAACTCGCAGGGGCCAGTAATTTAGTAGACCACACGAATTTACTACATACGGTAGCTTGCAGGAGCGGCAGGACAAGACAAAGCGACGGTAATCTTCCTACTTAGGTAGAGTTTTACCACCACCAGTACTAGTAAGTTACGTTGCACCATTATGGTAGTTTCGGCAGACCATTTTTCGATGGAAGTCTACCGGTGTGTGTCCTTCGGCAGCCAAGAGAAGAATAAAATCACGTTGATTCTGTCTGTTGATTTCTTACCACCATTTTCTCTGTATCTGTATCTATTAAAAATATCTGGTAATAGCGAAAATTTCAACGGTACACGCTATGTGTCTTTTCTGAAACAAAGTTGTTTCATCCATTCGCGGTATTTGCCCACAGCACAGTAATGCCCACTTTACTCTTCATCCTCGAGCTTGTATTCTGTACTGCTCTTGGGATACAGTTGATATCCGACCTGACATCCCGCACATGTTCGAAAGGAGACGGGTCTACGGGTCTTCCGGGCCACAGGAATGTAGCAACATCACGCAGGCAGTTCAAAGATACACGTGCCATGTGTGATCGGGTATAGCCCTGTTGAAAAATGACATCACGATTCTGTCATTCGATGGGTAACATATGAAGATGCATTATGTCCGTGCGCTACCAGAGTTCCCTCAGTCACTACCAGCCATAATCTAATGTCAAATCTCATGGCTTCCCACACCATGACTTCTGGAGCAACACCGCTTTGCCTCTCCCAAACACTGAAAGAACAGGACCTGTCCCCAGATAGGCACCGTACTCGCTGACGATGGTCATCCTGGGTAGTGCAGAACGGTGACGCGCAATGCGACGTCCTTCATGAGCGGTCCTTGCTTTCCGGTCGCACAACCTCTCCAAACCCAACGTTGTGGGGCGTGGACGGTAATTCCCTATTTCAGCTGCTGCTAGTCTCTGGCCAATAGTGGGGGATAACACAGATTGCTGCAAGGAGTCCACTACTTATTCTCAGATGGTTCATGCGGATGTGAAAGGCTTACAGTGTATCTGGTGTAAAATACGGCGATCCTCCCGTGCGGTAGTCATACGTGGTCGACTGGAATCCTGGTGACGAGTATACCTGCCATTACATTCCCATGCAGTCCAACTTCCGGCCACTGTCACACATGGATACCCAACAAATCTGGATATTGCACAATTCGACCAGCTGGCGAGATGGAGACCCACAATGAGGCCCCTTTCAAACTCTGTCCGATGCTGATAACTCTAACTCAGACAACTGCACAGCATCTCCATGTCTTTCACGGTCATCATTGAACATTTTATGCTGCTCACATCCCTTACACACCTAGCCAGGTAACAATACTAAACACGAACACCAAAGCACTGTCGTGACTACTCTACCTCATCATTTTCTGGGGCCTTTGTCACACTGCAATGTGGGGTCAGCCCTGTTGCTATGGATTTGGCAATGTTAGTGTCAGAGGGTGGCCGGATGCCCTTCCTATCGCCACTCCATACCATCCTGGGATGAAAATATTGTACCCGAGATGTCTGTGTCTAATGTAAGCCATGAAACAATGCGAACGTTTTCAGATGTCTGGGACTCGTGCAACTGAGGTGGGAGATGGGGACCAGCCTGGTATTCACCTAGTGGGATGTGGAAAACCGCTTAAAAACCACATCCAGGATGGCTGGCACACCGGCCCTCGTCGTAAATCCGCCAGGCGGACTCGTTCAGTGGGGCCGGCGCGCCTACCCGACTTCAGGGAGCAGCGCATTAGCGCTCTCGGCTTACCTGGCGAGTGTGACTATTCTACCTACCAAGCAAAATTGCTACGCTTATCATTTGCGTATTCCTCATTGGTGTGTATGTGTTCGAAGTTGCATTTGGCATCCTACCATATCTTCAGGGTGCTTCAATTTTTTCTTGGGTAGTGTATGTGCTGGGCATTAGCTAAAATTAGAATAAACAAGTGGTGTGTCAGTGATGAATACTATGCGACGCAGAAGATGTGGAGATGCCTAATGACGTCAGCGAAGACAGCTCTGCAAACGTTTCCAACAATGACTCAGACAAACAAGGCATGATGTTAATGTACGCTGCGATCGAAAGCCATATGATTAGGGCACAGCTACGTATGTCCACAGTTTGGAAGGCGGGAGACAAGGTACTGGCAGAAGTAAAGCTGTGAGGAGGGAAAGTGAGTCGTGCTTAGGTAGCTCCATTGGTAGAGCTCTTGCCCCCCCCCCCCCTCCCCCACCGAAAGGCAAAGATTTTGAGGTCTCGGTCCGGCACACAGTTTTAATCTGCCAGGAAGTTTTATGTCCACAGTACTACCAACGGCAGCACTTGCTGTAGGATTCGTTATGATAGAGGATAATCACGTTGGCGATAAATCTACTAGAGGAAAATTGTTCTTGGCGGCCGGAGTGGCCGTGCGGTTCTAGGCGCTACAGTCTGGAGCCGAGCGACCGCTACGGTCGCAGGTTCGAATCCTGCCTCGGGCATCGATGTGTGTGATGTCCTTAGTTTAGTTAGGTTTAATTAATTCTAAGTTCTAGGCGACTGATGACCTCATAAGTTAAGTCGCATAGTGCTCAGAGCCATTTTTTGAAAATTGTTCTCACATGGATTCTACGCAGAAGATTCTGAACGACGACAGCTCCCATCAACTCGGACTTGATTTGGTTTCGCGGGGAAGCCTGTTACACTGATGACCAAAAATTTTATGACCATTGGCCACGGCAAAGCTGAAGTAGGGACGGCGGTTGTCGTGGAAACATTCGGCTTTCGGTTATATCGTTTTTTTCCCCACGCCAGTTTAATCTATTACAACCGCTCAAAATAACCGGTCTCTGAAATACGCGAGTTTCGGTTTTTCAATTCTGTTATTAATAAACGTATAAATCGAACAAAGATCGAAAAATTTCAATTCTCTGTTGCATGATCCATAGAATCAAAATATTAAAATAACGCTGCTTTTCCCGAAAAGTGATAAATGGTTGAATACTACAAAACATCTTCAGTATTTTGCTGTTGATTGTAATTTTTTTAAACTTTGCTTAAAAATATGTCTTAATTGGGTATGGTACCACTATTTTGGCACTGCGAATAGTCAGTGCTGCAGGGTGACAACTGAGGTTGAAAAACTCTGTTTTTCGTGTTAATTTGTCCGTTTTCAAGGGATGTGAGGAGATAATGGTATTTTATGTAGACACATGCAGCAGATCAACTACTTTCTGTGTTTGTTGTATACTACGAGTGTATTTCATAGAAAGGGCAGACAAATCTTTAATCTCTTAAAGCAAATTAAGCATTGTACGTCATTGCTACGTAACTTAGTAAAAACATTTCCAGACTGGAGTGATTGCCATTCTGCAATACGACGAACGTCTAGCGACGACAGCGATAAACTGCCGAATAGACCAGGCAGGGACAAGTCCTGCGCACTGCACATTCACGCATACCTCAAGCCAAGACACACGGCCACAGGAACATGATTGTCTCAGCAGTGCTGGACCAGTTCTTATGGCAAGTGTTCGTCGCTCATTTCTGTCGGCATTTTTATTAAAATAGCACTTACTGCTTTTCCCATTTTCTATAGTAACTCGATATTTCAAACCAGTGCAAATTTTAGGAATAAAAATTATCCCTTTTTTGAAAAAGATTTATTAAAAACGATAAATTTGGGCACCCTTGCTATAGCTAATCGATATTTAGATTTTGTACTCGGTTACTAGTAAAAAATAAAGAACATCTGTTGCAACCGAGACCAAGCAAATACCGAATAATACCGGTTATTTAGAACTAAAATACCAGAATTGGTTTTAACCAGTCGGTTTTTCCCATCCCTGCGCTGAGTACCGTCTGGTGGCGCTACGGCTACGTGATGCGGTAAGGAAATCTTATAAGCGGAGCAGAGACGAACCGGGAATCATTCTGGCTACGATCGGACATCAGATGGCCAAATTCATTGGCGTAAGTGACGTTGACAAAGGGCAGATTCTTATGGCCTGGAGACTTGGAACGTGCAGCTCAGAAACAGCGAAGTTGGGAATTTGTGATAAGGTCTTATGGGACGAAACTGCAGAGGTCATCGATCCCTAAGATTACTCACTACTTAATCTAACGTACGCTAAGGACAACACACAAACCCATGTCCGAGGGAGGACTCGAACCACTGACTAGGCAAGCAGTGCGGACCGTGACAGGACGCCGTTGACCACGCGGCTACCCCGTGCGGCAGAAACAGTGAAACTCGTCGGTTTTTCTCGTGCTACCATCAAGAGCATCTGTGGAAAGTGCTCGCAGGACGGCGAAACCACGAGCAGGTAACGTGTCCACGCCTCATCATAGATCGTGAAGATTGTGGGGTTTCCGCTCTGCGAACCGCGAGAGTCGGCCATCTGTGGCCGCTCTGACGACAAAGAGTACAACGCTGGTGCAGGCACAAATGTTTCGGAACACACCGTTTCGCGCACATTGTTGGATATGAGGCTCGCAGCAGATAGACCCCTTACGTGTTCCCACGTTGTCCCTACGACATCGACAATTACGGCAGCAGTGTCCTCTGGTCGGATAAGCCAGGTGTCTTGTTGTATCAAGTCGATGGTCGTGTTCAGAGACGCAGTCATCCACACGAAAGATTTCTCGAAGCATGCAGCTCGCCATGTACCTAGACCCGAGAGGGTAATACTGTGGTACACGGCATTCATGGGACCTGTGGCAGTAATCGAACACACCAAGACAGCTGTGGGTTACGTAAACATTAATGTAAAATGTAAAGTTTCACGGCCGGAAACGTCACAATAAAAAATGTTCTGCGTTATTACCCCTTGGTTGACTGGATTTCACCTTAAATCCCAACGTTTCGTCCCCACCTACTGTGGAGGACGTTTCCAAACGTCTGAGCCACACTCTGGCTCGCTACTGACTACAGCAAAATTCCGCTTCCACCTGCTTCCTCACAGTGCCGTGACAGCACATGTTTTGAACGCGCGAGCGAAATTGGCCGTTGTGGAATGCCGTCGTCCGTTGTTGCTATCACCCCAAGGTGGAAGACATCTTCTTCAGCCCTCCTCCTTCCTATTGAAATTCCTGGAGCGTTCTGAAATCTCTATGACCTCTCTGTATAACCTTTCATGGTATCCACTTGTGGCTGCCACTACGTAAGCCCTATAAAAATGATTGTGGTGGTCTCCTCGCTGAAAAGCATGTTCCACCTTCTCTTTTCTACAATTTCCCTTGTGCTCGTCTAGTCGGAATCCTATAAATTCCTGCTTTCCCCAGTGGTTGACGAGCATCCTTGGCCAATTTTAGGTGATCTTGTATCTTCCGGGTGGGTTTGTATATTACCGCGATGTTCCACGTTTTGAAGACCTTTTCCATGCGGTCAGTAACGTCCTTAATGAAAGGTAGGAAAGCAGTCGACTTCACCGGCGCTTGAGCATCGCTTTGATTTCTACGCGATTGTCTCAACGCTCTTTTCCCCTCAGCGAATGAATAACCATTCTTTTACGAATTCTTTACAGACGAATGGAAAAACTGGTAGAAGCCGACCTCGGGGAAGATCAGTCTGGATTCCGTAGAAATGTTGGAATACGTAAAGCAATATGGACCCCACGAGTTATCTTAGAAAATAGATTAAGGATAGAAAAACCCATGTTTCGTCTATTGTAGACTTAGAGAAAGCTTCTGACAATGTTGACTGGAATACCCTCTTTCAAATTCTGAAGGTGGCAGGGGTTAAATACAGGGAGCGAAAGGCTATTTACAATTTGTACAGAAACCAGATGGCTGTTATTAGAGTTGAGGGGCATGAAAGGGAAGCAGTGGTTGGGAAGAGAGGAGACAGGGTTGTAGCCTATCCCCGATGTTATTCAATCTGTATATTGAGCAAGCAGTAAAGGAAACAAAAGAAAAATTCGGAGTAGGTATTAAAATCCATGAAGAAGAAATAAAAATTTGAGGTTCGCCGATGACATTGTAATTCTGCCAGAGACAGCAAAGGTCCTGGAAGAGCAGCTGAACGGAATGGACAGTGTCTTGAAAGGACGATATAAGATGAACATCAACAAAAGCAAAACTAGGATAATAGAATGTAGTCGAATTAAATCAGGGGATGCTGCGGGAACTAGATTAGGAAATGAGACACTTAAAGTAGTAAATGAGTTTTGCTATTTGGGGAGCAAAATAACTTATGATGGTCGAAGTAGAGAGGTTATAAAATGTAGACTGGCAATGGCAAGCAAAGCGTTTCTGAAGAGGAGAAATTTGTTAACATCCAGTATAGATTTAAGTGTGGAAGTCGATTCTGAAACTGTTTGTATTGAGTGTAGCCACATATGGAAGTGAAACGTGGACGATAAATAGTTTAGACAAGAAGAGAATAGAAGCTTTCTAAATGTGGTGCTACAGAAGAATGCTGAATATTAGATGGGTAGATCACGTAACTAATGAGGAGGTGCTGAACACAATTGGGGTGAAGAGAAATATGTGGCGCAACTTGACTAGAAGTAGGGATCGCTTGGTAGGACATATCCTGAGGCATCAACGTATCACCAGTTTAGTATTAGATGGCAGCGTGGAGGGTAAAAATCGTAGAGATGAATACACTAAACAGATTGAGAAGGATGTAAGTTGCAGTAGGTATTCGGATATAAAGAAGCTTGCGCAGAATAGAATAGCATGGAGAGCTGCATCAAACCAGTCTCTGCACTCAAGACCACAATAGCAATGCATTGGAGACATGTTTTAATTCTGCGTCAAGCAGCTCTCGTTCGCAGATTTTCCCTGCTGTGTCCGACAACGTTTATATGATGCCTCGCCTTTGTTGTGGATGGTAGTTCGAATCCCGTTGCAGGTAACGGTAGTTTGTGTGGGTTTTCGGTAAAGCCGTGTGGCCCTAGCTACCGTCTTCTTTCTTAAAAACTAGCACATCAAGGCAATTCAATCTTCCACCTGCCTTCTTCTCCATGGTAAACTAAACCTTCGGATTGACCCCTTTCAGTTGTTTGTGAAAACGGTACAGTTCCTCCATGTCAAACCGCCACAAACCAAACGTATCATCTACGTACCGAAACCAGATGCTCGATTTCTTGTTCACAGTTTCCAGTGCCTGCTCCTCGAATTTTTCCATAAAGAAGTTCGCTGTAACTGGGATTAAGGGCCGGCCTGAATGACCGAGCGGTTCTAGGCGCTTCAGTCTGGAACCGCGCGACCGTACGGTCGCAGGTTCGAATCCTGCCTCGGGCATGGATGTCTGTGATGTCCTTAGGTTACCTGGGTTTAAGTAGTTCTAAGTTCCTATAGCGCTCAGAGCCATTTGAGCCATTTTGGGGTTAAGGGGCTTCCCATAGCGACACAATCCGTCTGTTCATAGAACACAACGATCCATTTGACATACGGGGTTTGAGGCATTATTTAAACAGTTCTGCAACATCGGCACGAAAAATCAAATTCAGCTGTTGTAATATTTCACTGAGCGGAATCTTAGTGAATAGGGATACCAGTTCAAAGCTAACTAATATGTCCTCCGGCTTCACCATTATGCCATTTAATTCACTACAGTCCACCTTCATGCTTGATGTCCTCCACGACAGTGATGGAACATTAGAGAAGGATAACTCTCAGTGTATCTGGGCCAGAATCGTGCAATAGTGGCTTGAGGAGTCTGATAGTGTTCTGATGTTAACAAAACTCGTATGATCTGAACCAGCGAAACACATCCGCGACGTTCTAAAGCGCCACTCCGCTCGCATCAGCCACTGGCCTCTAATTTACGGAATTTAGTGACCTGTGTGTGGACATCTGGTGCGACATATCTCCGGAAATATGCCAAGTATTTGTCTTTTTGTGCTAGGAAGACAGCGAAAAATTTTATTCTATGAATTGTGCGCTGTGTTTCTGATCCTTTTACTAACTAATTCGTTCTCCTTTACTATCTGTCGGGTTTTATCCCGAAATGAAGCAGTCCATAACACAAAAATACATACTATGGCTATGTCTTAGGCAGGTCGCTATCACTTTGTGTACGCATACCAACATCAGCACTAAATCGATGGTCGAAAACAAACGACGAAAACGAATGTTACGACTGCACGTAACTTGAGGTCAAACGAAAAGAGCCGATATCGTCTAAAATAGGACCAGACTCTGTTCGAGATGCAAGTCCATGTTTAGAAAATCGAGGTTACGGAGATGTTTACGTAGCGTTCAATTCCAACTGCAGATCTAGTCGCTGGTCCCGGTATCTATTTTCTTTAGACGGC
Source organism: Schistocerca gregaria (assembly GCF_023897955.1). Lineage (NCBI taxonomy): Eukaryota > Metazoa > Arthropoda > Insecta > Orthoptera > Acrididae > Schistocerca > Schistocerca gregaria. The sequence goes on from NC_064920.1 coordinate 1,056,746,891, forward strand.
ATCCGGTCATCCACAAATGTCTGGTTTGCCACAAAGAGGACTACCGGCTTTGCAGATTCTATCGCTTTCTGTCTCCAACTCCACTTCGTTTGAGAGGCGGAACGTTAGGTACGACAGGGATACTGTGAGTACCGGTCACCATTTTATATTAAATTTATTGTTGTGTTGTAAACAAAAAAAGATGAAAGACAGTTCTGCATACTTAAGACTTATGATACTGGATAGTATGTTAGACACTGTTTTATTTACTCGAGGCAGAAGCGAATATACGAGTAATAGAAGGAAATTACTATCAAAAACAAAAGAGAGAAAGAATTGTTAAGCTACACTACCGTTGCCCTAAATCTTGCAGCATCAATTGCTCTCAGGCTCGCGAGCAGAAAACCTTCTTCTGTGCAACACGCAGGACATAGTTGACAAACCAATAGATGTTCTTGGTGTGTTCCTTTCCGCAGTCACAGACGGTGGTATTCACAAGGAAGGGCCATTTCTGGAATTACTCGTGGATCTTCCAACTCTAGATCGAAGATGGCTCAGTGACCTCCACATGATCCAGTTCGGTTCATGCCCATGTGGGTGGATTTCCTAAAGGGGTGGCCAAGCGGAGTTATTCTCAAGTCGAGAAATCCACAATTGTTCCTTTTCTGTAGCTGTTGTTGTTTGCAACACTAAAGTGGTTTTGATGCTACTTCTTCTGGACCCGAATCTTTCCGCTGCTGGGATGTGCCCGTATAATGGATGCTTTTCCTGATAAGCCTGATTCGTTCGCTCCACGTTGGCAGCTACTTCACGACGGACATCATGTGGTGCTATGTATGCTAGATGGTAGAGTTTTACGAGTGTGTATGTTTCAAAAATCCTGGAATAACTCTACACCTTTCGTTTTGTGAATTGTCAACGTTGTTTGCGTGGCCGGCCGTTGTGGCCGTGCGGTTCTAGGCGCTTCAGTGTGGAACCGCGTGACCGCTATGGTCTCAGGTTCGAATCCTGCCTCTGGCATGGATGTGTGTGATGTCCTTAGGTTAGTTAGGTTTAAGTAGTTCTAAGTTCTAGGGGACTGATGACCTCAGATGTTAAGTCCCATAGTGCTCAGAGCCATTTGAACCATTTTTGTTCGTTTGCGTGGGTGGATTTGAACCAGACTGGGCAGTTGTCGTTCTCAGGGCAGTGGTCGAGATAACGACAATTAGACACTGTGATGGCTGTTTGCCACCTTTTGTTAATTTGTTTACTGAAGGATTAAATAGTAATTTTATTTAATGAATTTTTTTTCAGCTTAAAGAAATATCCGAATGTTTTCAGTTTTAGTGGGATTAATGATGGTTTCCCCTCTGGCAAGCACACAGTTTTTGTTTTATTTCCCAAACATGTTCAGTCCAGAAGTGACATTTCCGTTGCATTTCTTTTTTTATTGTTTCTAAAATATACACACACAGATTTTATGTAGGTTAGGAATTTGATCACATCAGATATTGTTGTTTAGATTATATATGCACTTTACCTTTTTTACACATTTTTCTGCCCTGTGGCTGGCAACAGAAAGCAGCCGTAAACCCATATTAATACAGCATGTCTTCTGCAACACAGAAATGTTAGGGTAACGGCTGTATGGAATTTTTATTTGGAACATAGCCTCTGAACTACATAGTCTGATAAAGTAATGGCAAATGGCCCTTTTTATGCTTACCGTTGCTGTACTTAAATTGTCTTCGGGCAGCACATGCCGAGGCAGACGCACCAATAGGGAAGTAACCGATTTTGTGACTTTTATGAGTTCCTAACCTGGAGCGAATCGTATAATTACATCTGTGTGCTTTGATAGTTTAGTTTCTTGAGTTTCTCTGTGTTAATTTAATATTTAGTAGCTACAGTTTTGGCGTTTTCGTTTGTGTGGGGAAGTAAATTGATTTTGCTACATATTACAAGTTGCTAATCAGGGACAAATTATTTAGTTTCACCTGAGTGCTTCGGTAGTTAGGTATTTGAATCTCTGTGTATTAATCTAATTTATTAGATTTCCTGCATCGTCGTCAGCGCCTACAGTAGAGTTCCGCAGCGAGTGTAGATAGTTCGTTATCTGGGTAGTTTAGTTTTCCACGGTCATTGATATGGATAGGGACTGTGATTGTTGTGTGCAGATGCGAGCCGAGTTGGTGAGTGTCTCAGTTCCAGCCTGTGATGGCTTTGAGTGCAAAACTTGACGCTGCAGTGGATGGGCATCACTGTTGTGCATTGGCCGTGGGGATCCTACAGACGTCCAGCTCGACCGAGTCGGTCCTCACCGGTGTCTGCACTGAGGTTGACCCCTCACCTCTGGTCGAGTGGGAGCTCGCCCCAGGCCGCAACAGGCGGCGAAAGACTTCCCCAGGAGACGCACGTAAGGGCTCGCCGGGTAGTCTGACAAACAGGTTCCACGTGCTGTCTGTGGCTGACGCTATGGCTCAGCCAGAAGCCGTCGCCTGTCCTGTTTCAGAGGAAACCACTCACCCTGCAAGATCTGGGAAATCACAGAGGGTGGGGTGATGGATAGTTGGGAGCTCCAACGTTAGGCCCCTTAGGGACATGGCTTGCCAAGAAGGGGAAAAAAACAAAGTGCACTCCGTGTGCATACCAGGTGAAGTCATTCCAGACGTGGAATGGGTCCTTCCGGAAACAATGAAGAGCACAGGGGGCAGCTAACAGCAGTTGGTGGCTCATGCCAGTACGGTACCAATGATGTATGTCACTTTGGAACGGAAGAGATTCTCTTTGGTTTCGAGCGGCTGACGGAAGTGGCAAAGGCTGCCAGTCTTGCGTGCAAGAGGAAAGCAGACCTGACCACTTGCAGCGTAGTCGACAGGACCGATTGCGGACCTCCGGTACAAAGCCGAGTGGAGGGTCTGAATCAGAGTCTCACACAGTTCTTCGACCGTGTAGGTTGCGGATTCTTCGACTTGCGCCATAGGGTGGTTGAGTTTTGCGTTGTGCTTGAATAGGTCAGGGCAGGGGCTGTCTAGCGTGGACTGGACGGTTTTTTAGGTTAGACGGTCTCTAGAAAATACAAAAAGTGCTTCAGTCACAAATGGTGCAGGCCGAACACAGGAAGAATGTAGGTACAGGAACCATCTGTATAGCAGTTGTAAACTGTCGTGAATGTGTTGGGAAAGTACCAGAGCTCCAAGAGCAAATAGGGAGCACTGATGCTCAAATCGATACAGGAACTGAAAGCTGGCTAAAGACGGAGACACGTTCAGCCGAAATTTTTGCGAAGAACCTAACGGTGTTCCGAAAGGATAGGCTAAACACAGTTGGCAGTGGCGTGATTGTTGTTGTTAGAAATACTTTACCTTGTTGCGAAATTGAAATAGATAGTTCCTCTGAGTTAGTGTGGGTAGAGGTCATTGTTGGCAACTGGAATAAAATAATAATTGAATCCTTTTACCGACCTCCCAATTCAGATGATACATTGCTGAAAGGTCCGAAGAAAACTTGTGTTTAATTTCAATCACGTGCCCGTCCCCTATGATTTTAGTTGCTGGTGACTGTAATTTGCCCTCAATATGTTTCCGAAAATACATGTTTAATTCCGGAGGTATGCATAAAACACCGTCCTAAATTGTGCTAAACGCATTCTCCTAAAATTATTTCGAGCAGTTAGGTCATGAGCCCACGCGAATAGTAAACGGTTGTAAACATATGCTTGACCTCTTGGCAACAAATAATACTGAGTTAATAACGAGGATGAAAACAGATACAGGGATTAGTGGGCACAGGATTTTCGTAGCGAGATTGAATATTGTAACCCCCAAATCCTCCAAAAATGAAAAATATACCTTTTCAAAAAAAGGATAAAAATTCACTTGACGCATTCCTGAGTGACATCTCCACTCCTTACAGATTAACAATATAAGTGCACACCAGATGTTGCTTGAATTTTAAAAAAAAGTAACGCCAGCAACTGAGGACTTTATATCAAGTAAATTAACAAAGAAAAGAGCTGATCCTTCTCGGTACAGAAAACGGGTCAGAACACTGTTTCAGAAACAGCGACAAAAACATACCAAATTTAAACAGACGCAAAATCTCCAAGATTGGCGGTCTTTTACAGAAGCTCGAAGTTTAGCACAGACTTCAGTGCGAGAGGCTTAGAACAGTTTCCACAACGAAACTTTGTCTCGAAACCTGGCAGAAAATCTAAAGAGATTCTGGTCGTAGGTGAAGTATGCTAGTGGCAAGACACAATCAATACCTTCTCTGCACGATAGCAGTGGAGACACTATCGAAGGCAGTGCTGCCAAAGCAGAGTTACCAAACACAGTCGTCCTAAATGCCTTCACAGAAGAAGACGAAGTAAATATTCCAGAATTCGAATGAAGAACAGCTGCCAACATTAGTGGCGTAGAAGTAAATATCCTCGGAGTAGTGAAGCAACTTAAATCACTTAATAAAAGCAAGTCTTCCGGTCCAGACTGTATACCAGCTATGTTCCTTTCAGAGTATGCTGATTCAACAGCTCCATACTTAACAATCATATACAACCGTTCGCTAGACGAATGATCCGTACGCAAGAACTGGAAAGTTGCCCAGGTCACACCAGAATTCTTAGGCCGGCATCTCGTGGTCGTGCGGTAGCGTTCTCGCTTCCCGCGCCCGGGTTCCCGAGTTCGATTCCCGGCGGGGTCAGGGATTTTCTCTGCCTCGTGATGGCTGGGTGTTGTGTGTTATCCTTAGGTTAATTGGGTTTAAGTAGTTCTAAGTTCTAGGGCACTGATGACCATAGATGTTAAGTCCCATAGTGCTCAGAGCCACTTGAACCACACCAGTATTCAAGAAAGGTAGTAAGTGTAATCCACTAAAATACAGTCCCATATCATTAACGTCGATGTGAAGCAGTATTTTGCAACATATATTGTGTTAGAACATTATGAATTACCTCGAAGAAAACGGTCTATTGACACACAGTCAACAAGTATTTAGAAAACATCGTTCTTTGAAACACAACTAGCTCTTTGCTCTCACGGAAAATTGAGTGTTATCGAAAGGGGATTTCCGACTGATTCCTTATTTCTGGATTTCTGGTAGGCTTTTGACACCGTACCACACAAGCAGCTTGTAGTGGAATTGCGTGCCTTTGGAATATCGTCTCAGTTGGATTCACGATTTCCTGTCGGAGAGGTTCGTAGTAATTGACGGAAAGTTATCGAGTAAAACAGAAGCGATTTCTGGCGTTCCCCAAGGTAGTGTTATAGGCCCTTTTCTGTTCCTTATCTGTTGTTGTTGATGTGGTCTTCATTCCAGAGACTGGTTTGGAGCAGCTCTCCAAGTTACTCTATCCTGTGCAAGCTTCTTCATCTACTGCAACTTACATCCTTCTGAATCTGTTTAGTGTAGTCATCTCTTGGTCTCCCTCTACAATTTTTACCCTCCACGCTTCCCTCCAATACTAAATTGGTGATCCCTTGACGCCATACAAATACTTTCAGAAACGACTTCCTGACACTTAAATCTATACTCGTTGTTAACAAATTTCTCTTCTTCAGAAAAGCTTTCCTTGCCATTGCCAGTCTACATTTTGTATCCTCTCAACTTCGACCATCATTAGTTATTTTGCTCCCCAAACAGCAAAACTCATTTACTACTTTAAGTGACTCATTTCCTAATCTAGTTCCCGCAGCATCACCCGATTTAATTCGACTACATTCCATTATCCTCGTTTTGCTTTTGTTGATGTTCATCTTATATCCTCCTTTCAAGACACTGGACACTGTCCATTCCGTTCAGCTGCTCTTCCAGGTCCTTCGCTGTCTCTGTCAGAATTACAATGTCATCGGTGAACTTCAAAGTATTTATTTCTTCTCTCATCATCATCATCATCATCATCATCATCATCATCATTTAAGACTCATTACGCCTTTCAGCGTTCAGTCTGGAGCATAGCCCCCTTATAAAATTCCTCCACGATCCCCTATTCCGTGCTAACATTGGTGCCCCTGATGTTAAACCTATTACTTCAAAATCATTCTTAACCGAATCCAGGTACCTTCTCCTTGGTTTGCCCCGACTCCTCCTACTCTCTACTGCTGAACCCATGAGTCTCTTGGGTAACCTTGCTTCTCCCATGCGTGTAACATGACCCCACCATCTAAGCCTGTTCGCCCTGACTGCTACATCTATAGAGTTCATTCCCAGTTTTTCTTTGGTTTCCTCGTTGTGGACACCCTCCTGCCATTTTTCCCATCTACTAGTACCTGCAATCATCCTAGCTACTTTCATATCCGTAACCTCAACCTTGTTGATAAGGTAACCTGAATCCACCCAGCTTTCGCTCCCATACAACAAAGTTGGTCGAAAGATTGAACGGTGCACAGATAACTTAGTCTTGGTACTGACTTCCTTCTTGCAGAAGAGAGTAGATCGTAGCTGAGCGCTCACTGCATTAGCTTTGCTACACCTCGCTTCCAGTTCTTTCACTATGTTGCCATCCTGTGAGAACATGAATCCTAAGTACTTGAAACTGTCCACCTGTTCTAACTTTGTTCCTCCTATTTGGCACTCAATCCGTTTATATCTCTTTCTCACTGATATTACTTTCGTTTTGGGGATGCTAATCTTCATGCCATAGTCGTTACATTTCTGATCTAGCTCTGAAATATTACTATGCAAACTTTCAATCGAATCTGCCATCACAACTAACAACTAAGTCATCCGCATATGCAAGACTGCTTATTTTGTGTTCACATATCTTCATCTCACCCAGCCAGTCTATTCTTTTCAACATATGATACATATGTAATATGAACAACAGTGGAGACAGGTTGCGGCCTTGTCTCATCCCTGAAACTACTCTGAACCATGAACTCAATTTACCGCCAACTCTAACTGCTGCCTGACTATCCATTTAAAGACCTATAATTGCTTCCAAAAGTTTGCCTCCTATTCCATAATCTCGTAGAACAGACAATAACCTCCTCCTAGGAACCCGGTCATATGCCTTTTCTAGATCTATAAAGCATGGATACAATTCCCTGTTCCACACATAACACTTCTCTATTATTTGCCGTAAGCTAAAGATCTGGCCCGGACAACCTCTAAGAGGCCTAAACCCACACTGATTTTCATCCAATTGGTCCTCAACTAATACTTGCACTTTCCTTTCAACAGTACCTGAAAAGATTTTACCCTCAACGCTGATTAAAGAGATACCTCTGTAGTTGTTACAATCTTTTCTGTTTCCATGTTTAAAGATTGGTGTGATTACTGCCTTTGTGCAGTCTGATGGAACCTGTCCCGACTCCCAGGTTATTTCAATTATCCTGTGTAGCCATTTAAGACCAGATATTCCACTGTATTTGATGAGTTCCGACTTAATTTCATCCACCCCAGCTGCTTTATTGCACTGCAATCTATTGACCATTTTCTCCACTTCCTCAAAAGTGATCCTATTTCCATCATCATTCCTATCCCATTCTACCTCGAAATCTGAAACATTACTGATCGTATTTTCACCTACATTGAGCAACTCTTCAAAATATTCCCTCCATTTGCCCAAGGCATCCATAGGATTCACCAGCAGTTTTCCTGACCTGTCCAAAATACTTGTCATTTCCTTCTTACCTCCCTTTCGAATACTGCTAATTACACTCCAGAATGGTTTTCCAGCAGCTTGACGCATAGTCTCCAACCTGTTTCCAAACTCTTCCCAAGATTTCTTCCTGGATGCTTCAATTATCTGTTTGGCTTTGTTTCTTTCTTCAACATAACTTTCTCTATCTACCTGAGTTCTAGTATGTAGCCAGTTTTGATACGCCTTCTTTCTTCTTTTACAGGCTGCCTTCACTGTGTCATTCCGCCAACCTGTCTGCTTCTTCCTACTTTTACACACTACTGTTCCAAACATTCATTAGCCACTTCTAGTACTGTGTCCCTGTACCTTGTCCACTCCTTTTCCAATGACTGTAATTGACTACATTCAACTAACTGGTACCTTTCTGAGATCGCTGTTATGTGCTTGTGTCTGATTTCCTTATCCTGAAGTTTCTCCACTCTTATCCTCCTACATATGGACCTGACCACCTGCACTTTCGGCCTTACAATCCCAATTTCACTGCAGATTAAATAATGATCTGTGTCATCAAAGAATCCCCTGAATATACGTGTGTCCCTCACAGCCTTCCTGAATTCCTGATCTGTTATTAAATAGTCAACGACAGATCTGGTTCCCCTGCCTTCCCAAGTATACCGGTGAATGTTCTTATGTTTAAAAAAGGAGTTTGTGATTACTAAGCCCATACTGGCACAGAAATCCAGGAGTTGTTTCCCGTTCCTGTTGGCCTCCATATCCTCTCCAAATTTACCCATAACATTTTCATACCCTTCTGTTTGATTTCCAATCCTGGCGTTAAAATCACGAATGAGCAGAACACTGTCCTTATCCTTTACTCTAACAACTACATCACTAAGTGCCTAATAAAAACTATCCATCTTATCTTCATCTACATCTACATGACTACTCTGCAATTCACATTTAAGTGCCTGGCAGAGGGTTCATCGAACCACAATCTTACTATCTCTCTACTATTCCACTCCCGAACAGCGAGCGGGAAAAACGAACACCTAAACCTTTCTGTTCGAGCTCTGATTTCTCTTATTTTATTTTGATGGTCATTCCTACCTACGTAGGTTGGGCTCAACAAAATATTTTCGCATTCGGAAGAGAAAGTTGGTGACTCAAATTTCGTAAAAAGGTCTCGCCGCGACGAAAAACGTCTATGCTGTAATGACTTCCATCCCAACTCGTGTATCATATCTGCCACACTCTCTCCCCTATAACGCGATAATACAAAACGAGCTGCCCTTTTTTGCACTCTTTCGATGTCCTCCGTCAATCCCACCTGGTAAGGATCCCACACCGCGCAGCAATATTCTAACAGAGGACGAACGAGTGTAGTGTAAGCTGTCTCTTTAGTGGACTTGTTGCATCTTCTAACTGTCCTGCCAATGAAATGCAACCTTTGGCTCGCCTTCCCGACAATATTATCTATGTGGTCCTTCCAACCGAAGTTGTTCGTAATTTTAACACCCAGGTACTTAGTTGAATTGACAGCCTTGAGAATTGTACTATTTATCGAGTAATCTAATTCCAACGGATTTCTTTTGGAACTCATGTGGATCATCTCACACTTTTCGTTATTTAGCGTCAACTGCCACCTGACACACCATACAGCAATCTTTTCTAAATCGCTTTGCAGCTGATACTGGTCATCGGATGACCTTACTAGACGGTAAATTACAGCATTATCTGCGAACAGTCTAAGAGAACTGCTCAGATTGTCACCCAGGTCATTTATATAGATCAGGAACAGTAGAGGTCCCAGGACGCTTCCCTGGGGAACACCTGATATCACTTCAGTTTTACTCGATGATTTGCCGTCTATTACTACGAACTGCTACCTTCCTGACAGGAAATCACGAATCCAGTCGCACAACTGAGACGATACCCCATAGCTCTGCAGCTTGATTAGAAGTCGCTTGTGAGGAACGGTGTCAAAAGCTTTCCGGAAATCTAGAAATACGGAATCAACTTGAGATCCCCTGTCGATAGCGGCCATTACTTCGTGCGAATATAGAGCTAGCTGCGTTGCACAAGAGCGATGTTTTCTGAAGCCATGCTGATTACGTGTCAATAGATCGTTCCCTTCGAGGTGATTCATAATGTTTGAATACAGTATATGCTCCAAAACCCTACTGCAAACCGACGTCAATGATATAGGTCTGTAGTTCAATGGATTACTCCTACTACCCTTCTTGAACACTGGTGCGACCTGCGCAATTTTCCAATCTGTAGGTACAGATCTATCGGTGAGCGAGTGGTTGTATATGAGTGCTAAGTAGGGAGCTATAGTATCAGCGTAATCTGAAAGGAACCTAATCGGTATACAATCTGGACCTGAAGACTTGCCCGTATCAAGCGATTTGAGTTGCTTCGCAACCCCTAAGGTATCTACTTCTAAGAAACTCATGCTAGCAGATGTTCGTGTTTCAAATTCTGGAATATTCCATTCGTCTTCCCTGGTGAAGGAATTTCGGAAAACTGCGTTCAATAACTCCGCTTTAGCGGCACAGTCGTCGATAACAGTACCATCAGCACTGCGCAGCGAAGGTATTGACTGCGTCTTGCCGCTTGTGTACTTTACATACGACCAGCATTTCTTCGGATTTTCTACCAAATTTCGAGACAATGTTTCGTTGTGGAACCTATTAAAGGCATCTCGCATCGAAGTACGTGCCAAATTTCGCGCGTCTGTAAATTTTAGCCCATCTTCGGGATTTCGCGTTCTTCTGAACTTCGCATGCTTTTTCCGTTGCCTCTGCAACAGCGTTCCGACCTTTTTTGTGTACCACGGGGGATCTTGATCTGCCCCTTCACAATGCGAATATACTGACACAATCCTAATTTTCTTGCTAGACACTGTCAAATCTATCCACATCAGTCGTTCGTTTACATACCTTGTTGCAACTACGCTGGGTTCCATTTCTTTCCTGATGTAAAGTCCTACACCCCATTGTGCTATTCCTGCTTTGACTCCTGACAGGTAGACCTTGTATTCTCCCACTTCTTCTTCTTTCTCATCCCTTACCCGAATGTCACTAACAGCTAAAAAGTCCAGCCCCATCTTACTTGCAGCCTCTGCCAGCTCTACCTTCTTCCCAGAGTAGCCCCCACTGATATTAATGGCTCCCCATCTCATTACTATTTGTTTGCCAATTCGTATAGTAGGAGTCCCTGGTTTGTCAGTTAGAGGTGAGACTCCGTCACCTCCAAAGGTCCGAGGCATTTTGCTCTGATTGTTGCCAGCATCATATTTAGAGTTCCAGGGAAGCAGGTTGCTAGCCTTACTTGCCCTGAGTCCCATTGGGTATAACCCCTAACGGTTGAGGGACTAACCGGTTGATTTGGTACTCTTTGCCGTATGAGCACAAAGGTGACCACGACTCAGAATGTCCGAGATGCCCAGCCTTATTCCAAAGTAACTGGTATCCCGACTGTCTGGACCACTTACTTGGCCACTCATACGTTGCCCGTGATTCATGAACTAGGACATGACTACAAGAACCCGCACCTTGAACCACATATTTCTTCTCTATGGATTTTAATTTCTACTCCGATTTTTTCTTTTGTTTCCTTTACTGCTTGTTGCTCAATATACAGATTGAATAACATCGGGCATATGCTACAACTCTGTCTCACTCCCTTCCCTACCACTGCTTCCTTTCATGTCCCTTGACTCTTTTAACTGCCATCTGGTTTCTGTACAAATTGTAAATAGCCTTTCACTCTTTTTTTTTTTTTTTTTACTCGTGCCACCTTCAGAATTTGAAAGAGAGTATTCCAGTCAACATTGTCAAAAGAGTTCTCTAAGTCTGCAAATGATAGAGAGGTGGGTTTGTCTTTCCTTAATCTATTTTCTAAGATAAGTCGTAGGGTCAGTATTGCCTCACATGTTCCAACATTTCTATGGAATCTAAACTGATCTTCCCCGAGGTCGGTTTCTACCAGTTTTTTCCAATCGTCTGTAAAATATTCGTGTTAGTGTTTTGCAGCCGTGACTTATTAAATCGAAAGTTAAGTAATTTTCGCACCTGTCAACCGCTGCTTTCTTTGGTATTGGAATTATTATATTCATCTTGAAGTCTGAGGGTATATCGCCTTCCTCATACATCTTGTTTACCAGATGGTAGATTTTTGCCAGGGCTGCCTCTACGAAGGCTATCAGTACTTCTGAAGGAATGTCGTGTACTCCTGGGACCTTGTTTCAACTTACGTCTTCGCGCAGTATCATATCTCCCATTTCATCGTCATCTACATTCTCTTCCATTTCTATAAAATTGTCCTCAAGAACATCGCCCTTGTATAGACCCTCTATTCAAGACAATCTGAGCGGCCATCTTGGGTTGTTTGCACATAACGCTGTCGTTTATCGACTATTAGTCATCAGAAGATGAAAACAAATGTCAAAACGATTTAGAAAAGATTTCTCAATGGTGCGAAAATAGGCAGTTGACCCTAAATAACGAAAACTTTGAAGTCATCCACATGAGTGCTAAAAGTAACTCGTTAAACTTCGGTTACACGATAAATCAGTCTAATCTAAAAGCAGTAAATTCAAATAAATACCTAGGTATTACAAGTACTAACAACTTAAATTGGAGGGAACACAAAGAAAATGTTGTGAGGAGCGCTAACCAAAGACAGCGTTTTATTGGTAGGAGACTTAGGAAGTGTAACAGATATACTAAACAGAGTCCCTGCACTACGCTTGTCCGTCCTCTTTTAGAATACTGCCGCGCGGTGTGGGATCCTTACCACATAAGATTAAAGGAGTACATCGAAAAAGTTCAAAGAAGGGCAGAAAGTTTTGTAATACCACGAAATACGGGAGAGAGCGCCACAGAAATGATACAGGATTTGGGATGGACATAATTTAAAAAAGGCGTCTTTCTTTGCGGAGGATTCTTCTCACGAAATTCCAGTCACCAGCTTTCTCCTCCGACTGCAAAAATACTTTGTTGATGCCGACCTACATTGGGAGAAGCGATCACCGTAATAAAATAAGGGAATGCAAATCTCGTATGGAAACATACAGTTGTTCCTACTTTCCGCGCGCTATACGATATTGGAGTAATAGACAAATCTGAAATTTGGTTTCATGAACTCTCTGCTGGGCACTTAAAGGTGATTTTCAGAGTATCCATGTAGATGTGCATGTATTCTTCCTTACTAAATGTGTTGCTGTTATTGTTTTTATGGTTGTGGTGACCCCATGGACATCGGTCAAATTTTGTGAAGTTTTAGTTTGGATAACAACTTGCTGTGGCTTCTTGTGCATTTTAACGGTGTTTACTTGCATTTTCTCGGACTCATTGGCGAACTGTGGATGTTATTACGTTTCTATGACTTACACGCAAATTACATATTTAATCTAAACAACAACAAATTCTTATATCAACATATTTCTAATCTACTCAGAATTTGTATGTACATATTTCAGAAACAAGAGAAGGCAAAATCCACTGGAAATGCCACAACTGCGGTAAAATATGTTCCGCAAATAAACAATACAAAAAACCTATGTTCTTTTAGGAAAGCGAGTCCTCTTTAATTTATTTCTATTTTGTGGAAACAGATGAATATCTTAAATCTTCATTACGGTGAATTCAGTATACTGACTGTCAATTTTCGTTTTAAGGTAGAGAGGAAATGGGCCTAGTTCCTTGGAAAACGTTAGCTACGTTGAGAAAAATAGTGCAAGCTATAAGGAAAGACGGGTAATTAACAGCACGTATAAAAACGAAAAGGGCACTATTAGAGAGGAAGGCCATGACTTAAGTGCTGCGATTAAGGAGTAAGACATGGATGCACTCCTTCCCCCCTGCTGTTCAGTCGATACATCGAAGAAGCAACGATGGAGATAAAAGGCAGGCTTAGGAGTGGGATTAATGTTCAGGACGAATGGATATCACTGATTCACTGATAACAGTGTTATCCTCCTCGAAAGTGAGCAAGAATTACGGGATCTATTGACCGAAATGGACATTTCGATTAGAACGTACTGTGAATTAGCCGACGATAGGCAAAAGTACTGAGGGTTAGTAGAAATGAGGTTAAAGATAAACTTAACATTAAAATTGATGGCCAAAAAGAGAATAAGTGAAGTAATTCTTCTACCTTGAAAGTAAAATAACACGTTACAGACGAAGCAAGTATGACATAAGAAACATACTAGCACGGGCGAAGAGGAGATTCCTGTCTAGAAGAAAATCTACTGTAACATCTATTTTTGACCTTTTTTGTATCTGTATCGATATTTCTATGTCAATTTGTAGTATTGCTTATGTCTAATGTTCTATTTGGCATGGAAATTCTTTGACTGTGTATACATTTCAGTTATGTGAACTCTTGTACGATACTGTTTAAATTACGCTTGTGAATTTAAATAACTAGTGGAATGATTGTTATATTATGTACTGTAAATGGCTTGGTCCATAGTTAGGGAACATAGGGTTGAATGTAAAAGATGTGGGGAAGGTCCGAGGCTACGGAAGTAGGCTGGCGAAGTGGAAAAGGTGGGTTGGCACGCAAGTGGCAACTCGTCCTTGGTGACGGGTAAGGAGTCTGGGCTGAGCAGTGGTGTAGTTAACATCTCGTTAGCAGTAGCGGGTAATTGTGGCTCATATTCCTGGAGCTTTTAGGTCAGATTAGCTTAAGCGCAGTATTTATGGGCCTCGGATGCTGCATTTGGTAATACCATTATCATGGCATGGTTTTTGGCCCTATAGAAATATAATTTTGACGCCAAGAAGGTACGTAACAGGGCGAGGCCAACAGTATTGCTATGACTGCATCGCCACCAGGTTAAGAGCCACTGCTAATTACGCCACCAGCCTTCTACTAAATTGTTTATATTTGGCACTCTGTAAATGGACCAGGTATTTGTGAAATTTGGTTGATTTTAATAATAATCGTGGTGTTGCTAAAAACTCTATCTTACACCCGTGATTATCCCAAATCACAAACATGGACAGGAATCCTATCCTAGTGAATTTAGCTCCGAGTTTCCTAATGTGTTATGAGAAAGTGATTGAACGTGAATTTGATGCTGTGTTGTCATTTGCACAGCCAATTATATTTTCGAGTAGGTCAAAAAACTGCTTATGAAAGTAAATTTGTTTTATAAAGAGTTATAGTTTATTGTGCTTTACTGATTAACCATGAAAGCTAAAGTGTCCTCATGTACTAGACTAGTTATTTAATGAAGCAATGCAAAAGCTTCTTCAGAGCCAGTGTAGCCAGATTTGCATTCTGTTTAGTTGTGTCAGAGTTTAAGAAAGAACTATTTACTGTGTTATCTATCTAATGCACGATGGTTAATGTACAGACATAATGACCCTGTACTAAGCAATGATGTTATAGATTATGATCATTAGCAGACCCCTGATTTAAATTCAGAATCATTTCAAGGTTTCCTCTGTTCAGTGTTGCTACTAGTTTCATGTGTGTTGGTAATTGCTTTCATAATCTGTTATACATAGTTCATTTAAGGTACAAGTCGTTGAGAGGCATGTGTTAATGTTTACTATCTCATTGGCCATTGGTTGTTAGTAGCACATTTATCTGCAAGGTTAGGTTACTGTGTTGTAGTAGGAAAAGATGTAAGGAAAGAGTGTGTGTGTGTGTGTGTTTGTGTGTGTGTGTGTGTGTGTGTGTGTGTGTGTGTGTGTGTGTGTGTGTGTGTGTGTATGTGTCAAGGAAGGTTAGGTTAACCTTAGCACTGTCTTCTGCTTTATCCTTTTGTTTGACACAAGAATGCCAAATTAGGCTGGCGATCGTATTAACGTTTAATGTTACAACTTACTTTGTTCTGGGAGAACATCTGTTTCTGCCCCATCGTTCACTGTTGGTTATACATCGCTGGAGGGTTGCGGAAACGAATCCCAGTTTGATTGTTCTGTTTCGATTAGGTTATATCGCGTCACAACTTCCAAAAATTCTTCGCAGATGTATAAAGTTAGCATCGATTGCCATTCTAAGGCGACGTGTGTTACCGTTATACTACTAGTATCAAACATCGCCCTTAATGTGAGGAAGCGATTTCTGAGAACTTGCATATGGAGCATATCACTTTATGGAAGTGAAGCATGGACATTGGGAAAACCGGAAAAAGAGACTCTTCGACTTTGAGATGTGATGCTATAAAAGGATGTTGAAAATGAGGTGACGAAATAAGAAACGAGGAGGTTTTCCGCAAAGGAAATTTGGAAAACACTAACAAGAAGAAGGGACAGGATGGTAGGATATTTGTTAAGATATCCAGTTATTGGTTTATAGAGAGCTGTAGAGGGTAAAAACTGTATGGAGGGTGAGAATTAAGCACCAGAAAAAACTTCAGCAAAGTGGTGCAGGGTAGAGACACTGACTCACATTCAGGAGGATAGTAGATCAAACGTCTATCCGGCCATCCAAATTTAGGTTTCTGGTTTCCATAAATCGCTTAAGGAACACGCGGAAGATTTTCATTTTATAAACACGCTTCCCCTAATCCGAATGTGTGTTCCGCCCCTAAGGCATCTCCAATAAACTATTCATCGATTGAACGACAGCCGGAATACTTTTTTCTTCTTTCACAGTAGAACAGCTACATGTACATCTACATTTATACTCCACAAGCCACCCAACGGTGTGTGGCGGAGGGCACTTTACGTGCCACTGTCATTACCTACCTTTTCTGTTCCAGTCGCGTGTGGTTCGCGGGAAGAACGAGTGTCTGAAAGCCTCCGTGCGCGCTCGAATCTCTCTAATGTTACATTCGTGATCTCCTCAGGAGGTATAAGTAGGGGAAAGCAGTATATTCGATACCTCATCCAGAAACGCACCCTCTCGAAACCTGGTGAGCAAGCTACACCGCGATGCAGAGCGCCTCTCTTGCAGAGTCTGCCACTTGAGTTTGCTAAACATTTCCGTAACGCTATCACGGTTACCAGATAACCCTGTGACGAAACGCGCCGCTCTTCCTTGGATCTTCTCTATCTCCTCCGTCAACCCGATCTGGTACGGATCCCACACTGATGAGCAATACTCAAGTATAGGTCGAACGAGTGTTTTGTAAGCCACCTCCTTTGTTGATGAACTACATTTTCTAAGGACTCTCCCAGTGAATGTCAACCTGGCACCCGCCTTACCAACAATTAATTTTATATGATCATTCCATTTCAAATCGTTCCGCACGCATAGTCCCAGATATTTTACAGAAGTAACTGCTACCAGTGTTTGTTCCGCAAGCATATAATCATACAATAAAGGATCCTTCTT
Source organism: Schistocerca gregaria (assembly GCF_023897955.1). Lineage (NCBI taxonomy): Eukaryota > Metazoa > Arthropoda > Insecta > Orthoptera > Acrididae > Schistocerca > Schistocerca gregaria. The sequence continues at coordinate 1,056,763,737 of NC_064920.1, forward strand.
TCTATGTATTCGCAATACATTACATTTGTTTATGTTAAAGGTCAGCTGCCACTCCCTACACCAAGTGCCTCTCCGCTGCAGATCTTCCTGCATTTCGCTACAATTTTCTAATGCTGCAACTTCTCTGTATATTACAGCATCATCCGCGAAAAGCCGCATGGAACTTCCGACACTATCTACTAGGTCATCTATACATATTGTGAAAAGCAATGGTCCCATAACACTCCCCTGTGGCACGCCAGAGGTTACTTTAACGTTTGTAGACGTCTCTCCATTGATAACAACATGCTGTGTTCCGTTTGCTAAAAACTTTTCAATCCAGCCACACAGCTGGTCTGATATTCCGTAGGCTCTTACTTCGTTTATCAGGCGACAGTGCGGAACTGTATCGAACGCCTTCCGGAAGTCTAGGAAAATAGCATCTGCCTGGGAGCCTGTATCTAATATTTTCTGGGTCTCATTAACAAATAAAGCGAGTTGTTTCCGGAATCCATGTTGATTCCTACAGAGTAGATTCTGGGTTTCCAAAAACGACATGATACTCGAGCAAAAAACATGTTCTAAAATTCTACAACAGATCGAAGTCAGAGATATAGGCCTATAGTTGTGCGTATCTGATCGACGACCCTTCTTGAAGACTGGGACTACCTGTGCTCTTTTCCAATCATTTGGAACCTTCCATTCCTCTAGAGACTTGCGATACATGGCTGTTAGAAGGGGGGCAAGTTCTTTCGCGTACTCTGTGTAGAATCGAATTGGTATTCCGTCGGGTCCAGTGTACTTTCCTCTGTTGAGTGATTTCAGTTGCTTTTCTATTCCTTGGACACTTATTTCGATGTCAGCCATTTTTTCGTTTGTGCGAGGATTTAGAAAAGGAATTGCAGTGCGGTCTTCTTCTGTGAAAAAGCTTTGGAAAAAGGTGTTTAGTATTTCAGCTTTACGCGTGTCATCCTCTGTTTCAATACCATCATCATCACGGAGTGCCTGGATATGCTGTTTCGAGCCACTTACTGATTTAACGTAAGACCAGACATTCCTAGGATTTTCTGTCAAGTCGGTACATAGAATTTTACTTTCGAATTTACTGAACGCTTCACGCATAGCCGTCCTTACGCTAACTTTGTCATCGTTTAGGTTCTGTTTGTCTGGGAGGTTTTCGCTGCGTTTAAACTTTGAGTGAAACTCTCTTTGCTTCCGCAGTAGTTTCCTAACTTTTTTGTTGAACCACGGTGGGTTTTTCCCGTCCCTCACAGTTTTACTCGGCACGTACCTGTCTAAAACGCATTTTACAATTGCCTTAAACTTTTTCCATAAACACTCAACATTGTCAGTGTCGGAACAGATATTTCGTTTTGATCTGTTAGGTAGTCTGAAATCTGCCTTCTATTACTCTTGCTAACCAGATAAACCTTCCTACCTTTTTTTTATGTTCCTGTTAACTTCCATATTCAGGGATGCTGCAACGGCCTTATGATTACTGATTCCTTGTTCTACACTTACAGAGTCGAAAAGTTCGGGTCTGTTTGTTATCAGTAGGTCCAAGATGTTATCTCCACGGGTCAGTTCTCTGTTTAATTGCTCCAGGTAATTTTCGGGTAGTACATTCAGTATAATGTCACTCGATGCTCTGTCCCCACCACCCGTCCTAAACATCTGGTAAATTGAAATCTCCACCTAAGAGAAAATTGATGTGAAATGTATTCCAAATTTTCTCGCAGCTGTTCTGCCACTAATGCTGCTGAGTCGGGAGGTCGGAAAAAGGAGCCAATTATTAACCTAGCTCGGTTGTTGAGTGTAACCTCCACCCATAATATTTCACAGGAACTATCCACTTCTACTTCACTACAGGATAATCTACTACTAACAGCGACAAACACGCCACCACCGGTTGCATGCAATCTATCCTTTCTAAACACCGTCTGTGCCTTTGTAAAAATTTCGGTTGAATTTATCTCTGGATTCAGTCAGCTTTCTGCACCTATAACGATTTCAGTTTCAGTGCTTTCTATGAGCGCTTGAAGTTCCGTTACTTTACCAATGCAGCTTCGACAGTTTACAGTTACAATACCGATTGCTGCTTGGTCCTGACTTTGCCCCGCACCCTTTGAGGCTGTTGCCCTTTCTGTACTTGCCTGGGCCATCTAACCTAAGAAACCGCCCAGTCCACGCCACAAAGCCCCTGCTACCCGTGTAGCAGCTTGCTGCGTGTTGTGAACTCCTGACCTATCCAGTGGAACCCGAAACCCCACCACCGTATGGCGCAAGTCGAGGAATTTGCAGCCCACACGGTCGCAGAACCGTCTCAGCCTCTGATTCAGACCCTCCACTCGGCTCTGTACCAAAGGTCCGCTGTCAGTCCTGTCGACGATGCTGCAGATGGTGAGCTCTGCTTTCATCCCGCTAGCGAGACTGGCTTTCTTCACCAAATCAGATAGCCGCCGGAAGCCAGAGAGGATTTCCTCCGAACCATAGCGACACACATCATTGGTGCCGACATGAGCGACCACCTGCAGATGGGTGCACCCTGTACCCTTCATGGCATCCGGAAGGATCCTTTCCACATCTGGAATGACTCCCCCCGGTATGCACATGGAGTGCACATTGGTTTTCTTCCCCTCTCTTGCTGCCACTATATTAATGCTGATAATGCTGATGCGGATTCGGCCGCGAAACAGTGTGTGTCAATGATCAGACAAGTCATACTGGATTACGGTTTCTGACCTACCATGAAAGTGTGCAAATTTAGCAATGCGTGGAGATTCATAACGAAATTCAGTTAAAAATCGTTCAGTGCCACACTTAAGTCAATCCAGTTATTGACAGAAGTGGAAAAAGTAGGCAGTAACGAGTATGAAATTCTACAAGCGTTTCGTGTTTACATCCACAGGGCGCTAGGACAGAATAAAGGTAGCAATAACGTATTGGGGGCGCGAGAATTTATTAAAATTGCTTTACTGATAGCCTATCTGCCTCCATCGAGATTAGAACCGAAAACAATCCAGACCACCCTTGCAGTAGCAAACACCTTTCAATACGGTAGCAGACAACCCAGGCTAACAGCATTCTATTACTACCCCATACATGAATAAGCCGGCAATTTCGCAATGAAAATGGCAAACTAATCTGCAGTTTCTGTTGCATAGAGCTTTCTGGACTGAAAAACATGAATTTTCTACCTTTGCGTCACTGCTTATGTGACAATCATTCGAAATAACAAAATTCTGTTATTAGCGAGTAAATTTAGTACGATAATTCTGCACCACGCCAGGAAATAAACGGCGATATAGCTGCCAAACGTATTCTACAATGTTTCGAATTCTCCATTAGACTCACTGCAGCCAGAAAACGTTCATTAGCCGAAGTGTTTTTAAGCTAACTAGCAATGGGAATGCTCGCACTTCTAAAACGTGGTGGCATTAATACTGGGATGTGAATTACCACTTGTATAGGCAAACGGATTCTATTTGCATTCTTGTAAACGTTATTTGGATCGAAAGCGTAGCTACGATTAAAATTCTGGTGTATCGAGTGCAATGAGAACGTTTCGAATAAAGAGTAGGGGGAATTATTTATGCTGCCCTCATCTTCAGTAACTGTCGTAGCTATTTTCGTTGTCAGGATTTCTTCACCTAAATCAGTAAAAATGGAACGATACTAGTCTCAGTTTGTTGACCGTCTATCTGTCTACCCAAAGCTTAAAAACCATTTACTTCGAATACGGGTAGATATAATAAGCGGAAATGTATCGCACTTCCTGTTGTATACGGTCACTTAGTGAGCTTCTATGTCAACACAATCTAAAGATACGGCCTTTTATGTAAAGAAAATTTACGCGAAAAGTTAAAAAGTGGCTCTAAGAACTATGCGACCAAACTGCTTAGGTCATCAGTCCCCTAGACCTAGAACTACTTACACCTACCTAACCTAATGACATCACGCACATCCGTGCCCGAGGTAGGATTCCAACCTGCGACTGAAGCAGCCGCTGCAGAGCGAAAATCTCATTCTGGATAATATATACTGGCTAATAAGAATAAACTGTATTCAGAAGCAACTCAGATCGTTTGATCACGGAACTTTTACGAAAACTACATTCAAGTTTTGTTCGAAGTCGCCTGCAATATCCACTTATAAACACCCTATGAACGTCGTATGCGATATCTACTTCTGAAGACGCTGGCAGTCACTGCAGTATCATAACAAGTAGTTAAGAATTTATTGTTATTGGTCCATACATGACACTTTATTTCAGTATCAATTTAATGCACTTAGGTATTTGTGTATGGCTGAAAATAATAAACAAAAAATAAGTAAACAGCTAACAACTTCGATGTTCAAATCACATATAACTCACATGTCACAATTACAACATAATTTCGTTGTTACATCTACATGACTACATCCATAGGATTTCTTTGTAATCCAGACTTACGTGCCTGGCAGGCAGAGGGTTCATCGAACCACCTCCGGACTATTTCTCTCCCGTCCCACTCTTTAACAGGGTGCAGGAAAAAGGAGCGCTTAAAGCTTTTCTTACGAGCGCTGAATTACATTATTACTATAGTCATTTCTTCCAGTGTAAGTTCCCGAGGAAATAATGTTTTGGCGTTCAAAACAGATGTTGGTGACTGGAATTTCGTGCAAAGATCTCGCCCCAAATAAAAACGCTTTTGTTTTCATGGATGTCACCCCAACTCTGGCACTCTCTCTCCCTTATTTCGTGACATTTCAAATCGTGCTACCGCTCCTTGGACGTTTCTTGCGTGCACCGTCAATCATGTCTGTCAAGCATCTCATACCGCGCAGGAATACTATAGCTTATCCCGATAAGCTGAAATTCATTTTTATTAGTACAATTCTCACTAGTTATTGTTTCTTCTTTCATTTATATCTTATATCTACGTGTTGTGTTTAACAGACTAATCAGCATTAATATAGTCTTACACATGATTGAAAACAGTCTGACAAAGTTCGAATAGTTTTTCGAATTCATGCCTGTGCGTATTATGTTGGTAGCACTTCGTCGCCTTGCCTGTTATGCTGTGTAGTAGACTTTAAAGCTGTGCGGATCAGCATAACGAAAAGGCGAGGGGTCTCGCTCGTTTTGTCCGCGACTGTACCTTTCAAACAACATAGGCACTGCAATATCGTATTTATCCACCGTCATCAGGCAAACGACTTTCAATTAAAGTGTCTCCGCTGTACGAATACACATGTTCGCAATTGTGAATACATTTCATGTACTTAAATCTATATTCGATGATGGCAAAACAACTTCTTGCCACTACCAGTCTACAATTTATGTCCCCTCTGCTTCGACCATCATCAGATATTTTACTGCCCAAATGTCAAAATATAGATACTTCTTTCAGTGTCCCGCTTCCTAAAATATTTCAGTCAGCATCGCCTGATTCAATCCGGCTACATTTCATTATCCTTGTTTTGCTGTTGTAGACGTACATATTACATCTTGCTAACGAGGCAGTGTCCTTTCCATTCAACTACTCTTCCAAGTCCTTTGCTGTCTCTGGCAGAATTACAGTGTAATCAGCAAACCTCAAAGTTTTCATTTCTTGTCTCTGAACTTCGATTCCTTCTCCAATTTTTTCTTTGGTTTCCTTTACTGCTTGCTAACTGTCATTGAATAACATCGGGGATATGCTGCACCCTTGTCTTACTCCTCTCTCAATAACTGCTTGCCTTTGAATCCCCCGACTCTTATAGCTGCCTTCTTGTTTCTGCACAAATTGTAAATAACCTTTAGCTCGTTGTACGTTGCCCTTGCTACTCTTAAAATTTCAAAGAGTGTATGGCCGTCAAGACTGTGAAAAGTTTTCTCGAAGACTGCAAATGCTATAAACCTGGGACTGCATTTCTTTAACTTACTTTCTAAAAGAAGTCGTAGGTTCAATAATGCTTCGCGTGTTCCTACATTTCTCCGGAATCCAAACTGCTCTTCCCTGATGTAGGCTTCTACCAGTTGTTCATTCTTTTGTAAAGAATTCGTGACATTTTGTAGCTGTGACTTATTAAACGGGTAGCTCGGTAATTTTCACAGCTGTTATTCTGGGAATTAAAATTATTACATTCTTGTTGAAGTCCGCCTGTGTCATATATGTTCCACATTAGGTGGAATAGTTTTGTCACGGCAGGCTCTCCCAAGCATATCAGTAGATATCGGAGGGATAGGACAAAAATATAACAGCCGCCAAATTGGAAAGGTTTGTTTTCTTGATGCACGTAGGTTACTTTCCATCGCAAAATGTAATGATGTGTCTTAAGTGTATCTGCCCAGTATAGGTAACTACGATGAATGTTTCTTGTTGGTGTTGTTCATCTATATCTACTTGGATACTCCAAATCACATTAAAGTGTCTGACAGAGGGTTCATCGAATCACCTTCACAATTCTGTATTATTCCAATCTCGAATAGGGCGCGGAAAGAATGAACACCTATAGCTTTCCGTACGAGCTCTTATTTCCCTTATTTATCTTGGTGATCGTTGTTCTCTATGTAAGTCGGTGTGAACAAAAGATTTTCGCATTCGGAGAAGAAAGTTGTTGATTGGAATTTCGTGAGAAGATTCCGTCTCAACGGAAAAAGCCTTTCTTTAATGATGTCCATCCCAAATCCTGTAGCATTTCTGTAACACTCTCTCCCGTATTTTGCGATAATACAAAACGTGCTGACTTTCTTTGAACTTTTTCGATGTACTCCGTCAGTCCTATCTGGTAAGGATCCCATAGCGCGCAGCAGTATTCTAAAAGAGGACGGACAAGCGTAGTGTCCCCTTCGTAGGTCTGTTACATTTTCTAAGTGTCCTGCCAATAAAACGCAGTCTTTGGTTAGCCTTCCCCACTACGTTTTCTGTGTCTTCCATCCAATTTGAATTGTTCTTAATTATAATACCTAGGTATTTAGTTGAATTTACGGCTTTTAGATTAGACTGATTTATCGTGTAACCGAAGTTTAGCGAATTCCTTTTAGCACTCATGTGGATGAACTCACTATTTTCGTTATTTAAGGTCAACTGCCATTTTTCGCACAATTCCGATATTTCTTCTAAATCGTTTTGCAGTTTGTTTTGATCTTCTGATGACTTTATTAGTCGATAAACGACAGCGGCATCTGCTAACAACCAGAGACTGCTGCTCAGATGGTCTCCCAAATCGTTTATATAGATAAGGAACAGGAAAGGGCCTATAGCACTACCTTGGGGAACGCCAGAAGTCACTTCTGTTTTACTCGATGACTTTCCGTCAATTACAACGAACTGTGACCTATATGACAGGAAATCACAGATGCAGTCACATAACTGAGACGATATACCATAGGCACGCACTTCCACTGCAAGACGCTTGTGTGGTACAGTGTCAAAATCAAACTAGAAATAAGGAATAAATTTGAAATCTCTTGTCGATAGCACTCAACACTTCGTGCGAGTAATGAGCTACTTGTGTTTCATAAGAACGATGTTTTCTAAACCCGTGTTGACTGTGTGTCAACAGCCCAGTTTCTTCGAGGTAATTCGTGATGTTCGAACACAATATATGTTCCAAAATCCTGCTGCTTATCGACGTTAATAACATGTGGCTGTAATTTAGTGGATTACTCCTGCTATCTTTCTTGAATATTGGTGTGACCCGTGCAACTTTACAGTCTTTGCGTTAGGACCTTCCGTCGTGCGAACGGTTGTATATGATTGTTAAGTATGGAGCTATTGTGTCAGCATACTCTGAAAAGAACCTAAATGGTATACAGTCTGGACCTGAAGACTTGATTTTACTGATTTAAGTTGCTTCACTACTCCGAGAATATTTACTTCTACGTCATTCATGTTGGCAGCTGTTGTTGATTCGAATTCTTGAATATTTATTTCGTCTTCTTTTGTGAAGGCATTGCGGAAGGCTGTGTTTAGTAACTCTGCTTTGGCAGCACTGTCTTCGATAGTCTCTCCGCTGCTATCGTGCAGAGAAGGCATTTATTGTTTCTTGCCGCTAACATACTTCACATACGACCAGAATGGCTTTGGATTCTTTGCCAGGTTTCGAGACAAAGCTTCGTTGTGGAAACTATTACAGGCATCTCGCGTTGAAATGCGCGCTTAATTTCGAGTTTTTGTAATAGATCGTCAATCTTGGGGATTTTTCGTCTGTTTAAATTTGGTAAGTTTGTTTCGTTGTTTCTGCAACAATGTTTTGACCCGTTTTGTGTACCAAGGAAGAACAGCTCCGTCGTTTGTTAATTTATTTGGTATATATCTCTTAATTGCTGCCGATACTATTTCTTTGAATTTAAGCCACATCTGGTATACACTTATATTATTAATTTGGAATGAGTGGATGTTGTCTCTTAGGAAGGCGTCAAGTGAATTTTTATCTGCTTTTTTGAATAGATATATTTTTCCCTTATTTTTCGAGGATTTGGGGATTACAATATTCAAACTTGCTACGACAGTGACGGGTGCCGGCCGGAGTGGCCGTGTGCTTCTAGGCGCTACAGTATGGAGCCGAGCGACTGCTACGGTCGCAGGTTCGAATCCTGCCTCGGGCATGGATGTGTGTGGTGTCCTTAGGTTAGTTAGGTTTAAGTAGTTTTAAGTTCTAGGGGACTGATGACCTCAGACGTTAAGTCCTATAGTGCTCAGAGCCATTCGAATCATTTAGCTACGACAGCCCTGTGTTCACTAATCCGTGATTTTGTTCCTCGTTATTAACTCAGGTAAAGTGTGTTTTCACAACTGTTTACTATTCGAGTGGGCTCATGAGCTAATTGCTAAAGATAATTTTCAGAGAATGCGTTTAGCACAATTTCGGGATGCCGAGAGAAAAGAAAGAGGGTCCCATCGGGTGCCGGCACAAATCCTACTCCTCTTGCTTGGCACCAAGCGGATCGCTGAGCTTACCACCCCTTTCCGGCAAACCGATTACAACAGTGTCACATGCCCTCACTCCTTGAGAGACTGCTGGGACGTTTTCAATATAAACAAGGAGTTACACGTGGATAGCAGAGATCAGGAACTGTGCGCCACGACCTGTCCTCTCTTTTCTACCCAGATACTAGCGAAGAGATTTTCTTCCACCACCGGGAACCGAACCACGTACTCCCGACTCGCCGAATTGTGCATTAGCGCCCTCGGTCCACACATCCAGACATGGATTGCAAGTGACGGCCGCCGCTGGCGGAGCTTTCACCTGCTGCTCTGAGAGCCGTAAATGCGCCGAGGAGGCAGCCTCGCCCGTCTGGTAGCAGCTACAGCGCTCTGCTGTTTTACGAGCCGCCACGGCCCAATGGGCGGGGTTCCCACAGCAGGGAGGATCCCCGGGATGAGCGCTTTAATTACATCCTGCGGGCCGCTGCTACCGCCTCGTAAATATACCGGCACCCACCGAACAGTCATCAGCCGAAATAAATAAATGTGCCGACTGCTGAGCTCGTCTCCTAATCGCCTGATCTTCCTGAATACGCTACCGGAAATTTGGAGGCCTTTGTGCGCATCTGGTTTTCTAGATTAGTCGCATTAATCATCGGGGAGAACAATTGTCCTTTCGTTGCATAAAGAGAAAATGGAGTATTAATTAAGTGGTGTGGACATGTTGGGAATGTGCGTCTCACGGGGAGCGTGCAAGGGATAAGTCCCTGCAGGCGCACTATCCTCTGTGCCCTCGGTGGCTCACATGGACAGAGCATCTGCCCTGTAAGCAGGAGATCCAGTGTTTGAATCCAAGTCGGGGCACACATTTTCAATATGTCCCCAATGAAGTATATCAACGCCTGGTTGCAACTAGGGTGTCCATTTAATTTTCATTTTATTAGTTAAGTGTAGGAACGTCCACCTTCAGGTTCCTGAACTTACATATCAAACATATCTGTCCCCCTTGCCGCGATAGAGTAACTTGTGCACAACAATACAGAGAGCCGTACTGGACGTGCAACCACACTAGAGGGGTACCTGTGGAGAGGCCAGGCTAGCATGCGGTTCCTGAAGTAGGCAACAGAGTTTTCAGTAGTTACAAGGACAACAGTCTGAATGATTCCCTAATACGGTCTTGTAATACGCTCTAACTCGTAAGACAAGAAAAAAAAGACACACCACGAAGGAATTATCCGAATACGACGGAAATCGGCAAGTGAGACGTACATGTAAAGACAAAAAAATTATTACATTTTCAGAAAAATCAGATGATTTATTCAAGGGAAAGAACTTCACAAATTTAGTCAATAAAGCGTTGGTCCAGTTATTCCGTTTGGCATTGATTGGGATGTCCTGTGGGACATCTTGCCAAATTCTGTCCAATTGGAGAGAAAGATCGTCAAAATCCGGGATGGATATGGGCCCTGACCATAATGCTATAAACGATCTCAATTGGGGAGAGATTCAGCGATCTTGCTGGCCAAGGTATGGTTTGGCAAGCACAAACACAAGCAGTAGAAACTCTCGCACTGAACGGGCGGACATTACCTTGCTCAAATGTAACCATGGGATGGCTTGCTATGAAGAGCAACAAAACGAGGCGTAGAAGGTCGTCGACGTACCGCTGATCTGTAAGGGTGCCGCGAATGAAAACCAAAGGAGTTCCGCTAAGAAAAGAAATGGCATCCCAAACCATCAGTCCTGGTTGTCGGGCAGCATGGCGGGTGACAGTCAGGCTGGTATCCCACCGCTTTCCAGGATGTCTCCAGAGACATCTGCGGCCTGGAATCTCATTGACTGGAGTAGAATTGTCTCCAGTGATGAGCCCCACTCCGAACTTAGTCCTGATCACCATCTCAGGATTTTGACATCCGTACTGTATCACCTGGGGAGGTCATGAATTTGAAATTTATAAATTATATGTAATGATAATTATTGTATGAATAGTTGGCGATTGTGCCAAAGATTAAACAAATGAATTGTGTTGCAATATATTCCATGGACATTCGAAATTCTGCGACTGAACTTTTTTGTGTTCTTCTGTTCTTGGACTCGAATAGAAAAGAACGTTTGTTTGAGGTTCATCTTGCTGTAACAGTGTATGTAAGTTGCAAAAGAAACTAAAATATTGTTGTTAGTTGTTCATTACTTAAAATTTGTGTACGGTATGCAATGATTAGTAAACCTAAACCTTGCTTGTCCTGAGTGGACGCGGCCTTAACGGAACATTGGCCATTGTTACGCGCCATACTAAAAAATACTAATTTTCATTCAGCTCATCTTCGAGACGTGCCAGCGCTTAGCACACTAAACTTTTCTTAAGATTCCACGAGCTATGCGGGCGCTACGAATAATTTAATATACACTCCTGGAAATGGAAAAAAGAACACTTTGACACCGGTGTGTCAGACCCACCATACTTGCTCCGGACACTGCGAGAGGGCTGTACAAGCAATGATCACAGGCACGGCACAGCGGACACACCAGGACCCACGGTGTTGGCCGTCGAATGGCGCTAGCTGCGCAGCATTTGTGCACCGCCGCCGTCAGTGTCAGCCAGTTTGCCGTGGCATACGGAGCTCCATCGCAGTCTTTAACACTGGTAGCATGCCGCGACAGCGAGGACGTGAACCGTATGTGCAGTTGACGCACTTTGAGCGAGGGCGTATAGTGGGCATGCGGGAGGCCGGGTGGACGTACCGCCGAATTGCTCAACACGTGGGGCGTGAGGTCTCCACAGTACATCGATGTTGTCGCCAGTGGTCGGCGGAAGGTGCACGTGCCCGTCGACCTGGGACCGGACCGCAGCGACGCACGGATGCACTCCAAGACCGTAGGATCCTACGCAGTGGCGTAGGGGACCGCACCGCCACTTCCTAGCAAATTAGGGACACTGTTGCTCCTGGGGTATCGGCGAGGACCATTCGCAACCGTCTCCATGAAGCTGGGCTACGGTCCCGCACACCGTTAGGCCGTCTTCCGCTCACGCCCCAACATCGTGCAGCCCGCCTCCAGTGGTGTCGCGACAGGCGTGAATGGAGGGAAGAATGGAGACATGTTGTCTTCAGCGATGAGAGTCGCTTCTGCCTTGGTGTCAATGATGGTCGTATGCGTGTTTGGCGCCGTGCAGGTGAGCGCCACAATCAGGACTGCATACGACCGAGGCACTCAGGGCCAACAACCGGCATCATGGTGCGGGGAGCGATCTCCTACACTGGCCGTACACCTCTGGTGATCGTCGAGGTGACACTGAATAGTGCACGGTACATCCAAACCGTCATCGAACCCATCGTTCTACCTAGATTCCTAGACCGGCAAGGGAACTTGCTGTTCCAACAGGACAATGCACGTCCGCATGTCTCCCGTGCCACCCAACGTGCTCTAGAAGGTGTAAGTCAACTACCCTGGCCAGCAAGATCTCCGGATCTGTCCCCCATTGAGCATGTTTGGGAATGGATAAAGCGTCGTCTCACGCGGTCTGCACGTCCAGCACGAACGCTGGTCCAACTGAGGCGCCAGGTGGAAATGGCATGGCAAGCCGATCCGCAGGACTACATCCAGCATCTCTACGATCGTCTCCATGGGAGAATAGCAGCCTGCATTGCTGCGAAAGGTGGATATACACTGTACTAGTGCCGACATTGTGCATGCTCTGTTGCCTGTGTCTATGTGCCTGTGGTTCTGTCAGTGTGATCATGTGATGTATCTGACCCCAGGAATGTGTCAATAAAGTTTCCCCTTCCTGGGACAATGAATTCACGGTGTACTTTTTTAATTTCCAGGAGTGTATTTCAGTTTCAGGTTTTCTCAAGATTGCGAGATAACATCCCAGGCAGAAAGGCCTGGTCACAGGAATCTAGTTCTAGTATAAGATTTCATCTGCAAAACATTATGCTTGTTATCTTATATTGATATTCGAGATGAAACCATGATATGAAGTTACGGGTTTTATTACTTCACATTGAACTGACATACGAAATATTATCTAGTGCTATAAGCACGTGATATATATTGAGTAATATCTGTGATGATTCGAGAGAGAGACAATTAATTATTTATAATCCCGTAACCACCCAGAGTACTGAGCTAGTTTGCTGATGGCTGATCCGCTTCGGGCTAAATTAAATTGCATTACACTCTTCATAGTATTATTAGAGATACTTCTCTTTGGTTTCGACGTCACGTTGTTAAAAGCTATCAAAACATATATATATTTTGTTAAATTACATTACACATATAACGCGCCAGTTGAACAAAATTTGGCACGGTTTCCCTCAGTACATCCAGCGACTCTATCACTCAGTTCCAAGCGGTATAAGTGCTCGCGTAAGGGCCACAAGTGGACCAAACGGTATTGAGTTGCTCAATTTGTGAAGCTCTTTATCTCGAATAAATCATGTAGTTTTTCCGAAATTTTAACCATTTACTTGTCTGTGCATGTACGTCACTGCTATGTTGTTACTTCGAATGTCTGAATGTAAGCCCTGCTCTATGGTTTCATAATGATGGCATCCCCTTGTATACAGTATTTCAAAGGTTAAACACATCCCTCTTCGATTCTCTGGTGGGGGATTATTCAAAAGGATGTTGCATCCAGAAAAAAAGAAAAAGAAAACAAATTTGGTGTTCTTTGGGTCAGAGTGTGGAATGTTATATCCTTGAATCGGTTAGGTAGGTTACAGAGCTTGACATGAGAAATAGATAGGTTGATGTTCGGTACAGTGGGAATTACTGAGATGTGGTGGCAAAAAGATGATGATTTCCAGTCGAGTGAGTACAGGTTTATTACCACAAAATCAAATCGTCGTAATGCGGGGACAGGTGCAAAAACGAAAAAAGTAAAATGAAATGAGTGTAATCTAGTACGAACAGCATAATGGACGCATTATCTTATCCAAGAGCCACCGAAGTAGTGCAGTTAAAATGCGTACCAACTCCACAGGTACTGAGGCCGAAAGCAATGTGCGATGAGATAAGAGAAATTATTTATATAGTTCAGCGAAAGGAAAATTTAGCTGTGTTGTGAGTTTGGAATTCAAAAGCACAAAAAAAGGAAAGAAGGATAATAGTAAAATACACAGGCTAGGAGAAAGGACTAAATTGGAAAGTCTCCTGGCAGAGTTTTCCACAAGGACAGTTTAAATTACATTAGCAGATTAAACTACAATACGTTTCTAGGAACAGCTGTGGACTCCGAGCTCAGATAATTATTTATGATCAGCGAATTAAAATAGAATAAATCGCAGAAAGTCACCAAATTTAACGAAATGACATCTGGATAGATTGAAAGAGCTACTATTAGTGCACAGTTTCAAATGCAACATTAGAAACGACTGACTGAAACAGTGGAAAGTAATTTTCAAGTGAGACACTAAAATGTAGTGAATGAGTTTTGATTCTTAGACAGTAAAATAACTTACGGTATTCAATTAGGAAGAAAATAAATTTGTAGCTCAACAGCACACATACCAAGGCATCAAGGAATGAATTGAACGGAACCACGGCGGATAAATATTGTGAGAAGGTGTCGAAGGCGATTTCAAATGTGTGTGGTTTCAATAATTATTCAGAGATGAAGAGACTTGTATATATATTTAAATAAGTAGTCTGTAAACCACTGTGAAGCACATCGTAGAGGGTAGTTCCCATTGTACCAATTGCGTCTTCTTCCTGTCCCAACACATACAGAGCGTGGGAGGAATGACTTTAAATGCTTCTGCATGCTCTGTAATTAATCTGATTCTGTCCTCACAGTCCCTAAGGGGCCGATTCGTAGGGTTTGTGGTACATTTCTATATTTATCATTTAAAGCTGATTGTTCCTGTATGGGTGAAGACCAAAAGAATTAATATGTTTAAAAGAAGCTGTTTCTTGAAACTTCGCCAGTAGGCTTTCTCGGGATAGTTAGCGACTATCTTCAGGTGCCTGTCCAGTTTCTTCAGCATCAATGTAGCTTTCTCCCTTGGGCCAAACAAACCGGTGACCATTCGATCCGTCCTTTTCCTTATACGTTCAACATTCCCTGTTAGTCTTATTTGGTACGGGTTCAGCACACTTGAGCAATCTAGGATGGGTCGATAATGTGATTTCTTAACCAGTCTCTTTTGTAGAGTGATTCCATTTGCCTATTATTCTATTAATAAACCGAAATCGTCGGTAAGGCAGATGGCAGACTGAGATTCATTGGAAGAATCCTAAGGAAATGCAATCCGACAACAAAGGAAGTAGGTTACAGTACGCTTGTTCGCTCACTGCTTGAATACTGCTCAGCAGTGTGGGATCCGCACCAGATAGGGTTGATAGAAGAGATAGAGAAGACCCAACGAAGAGCAGCGCGCTTCGTTACAGGATCATTTAGTAATCGCGAAAGCGTTACGGAGATGATAGATAAACTCCAGTGGAAGACTCTGCAGGAGAGACGCTCAGTAGCTCGGTACGGGCTTTTGTTAATGTTCCGAGAACATACTTTCACCAAAGAGTCAAGCAGTATATTGCTCCCTCCTACGTATATCTCGCGAAGAGACCATGAGGATAAAATCAGAGAGATTAGAGCCCACACAGAATCATACCGACAATCCTTCTTTCCACGTACAATACGAGACTGGAATAGAAAGGAGAACCGATAGAGGTACTCAGGGTACCCTCCGCCACACACCGTCAGGTGGCTTGCGGAGTATGGATGTAGATGTAGATGTAGAAATGCACCTACGACTGAGACTGTGTATTCCTCGTATTTCATATTCCTACAAAATGTTAGTCCCAGGTATTTATATTAATTTAATGATTTCAGCTCTGAATCGTTGACACTATTAGTCACAGAATCTTCGTTTTGGCCGGTCGGGGTGGCCGAGCGGTTCTATGCGCCTTCAGTCTGGAACCGCGCGACCGCTATGGTCGCAGGTTCGAATCCTGCCTCGGGCATGGATGGGTGTGATGTCCTTAGGTTGGTTAGGTTTAAGTAGTTCTAATTTCTAGGAGACTGATGACCTCAGCTGTTAAGTCCCATAGTGCTCAGAGCCATTTGAACTAATCTTCGTTTTGTGAAGGCACAAATTCACAGTTCTTAACAATTAAACCAAGCTGCCTATCTTTTCACCACTTAGAAATCTTAAGAAGATCCGACTAAATATATCTACAGTTTCATTTAGTCGATACTTCATTATAGATAATGGCATCAACTGCGAAAAGTCAGAGTCTACTATTATCTAAAGGTCATTATTATACAACATGAACCGAGAGCGTCCCAACGCACTTCCCTGGCATTCATTTGTTGTAGAATTTTGAACATATGCTGAGCTCAAAACGAATGACCTCCATAATGCACACTTTTTTTAGGTAACGAGGCAGTCACAGGCATGTACTATTTCGCGCTTTCTGAAAAGCATTCGACTCAGTACTACTCCTTACGAAGCTACATCTACATCTGTCACTAACTGTCCATGCAAGATAAAATGCTGTTCCTCCTAATAAAAATTTCACTCGATAACCCTTACGATCGCACATTTGTTAATAAGCGAAGGAGTAGTATTGAGTCGAATGCTTTTCAGAAAGCGCGAAATAGCGCTTGCCCGTGACTGCCTCGTTACCTAAAAAAAGTGTGAGTTCAGATTCCCATGATCTATTTCTTAGCAACGCATGTTCAGTGGCATTATGGAGGTCATTCGTTTTGAGCTCAGCGTATGTTCAAGATTCTAGAACAAATGGATGCCTAAGGTCCTGGTTCGGATCACTTCTGCTGCCCGTCTCGTTGACGGGTGTGACCAGTGCTTTCTTCCAAATACGAGGCAAGGCTTTTTGTTCCAGAGATCTACAGTGTAATGTGATTAAAAGAAGTGCCAAATCAGCCACAAATTCGGTATGAAGTCTGATAGGATTGCATCCGACTCTGGAGCATTGTTCAGTTTTAGCAACTTCAATTTTTCTTAACACAGTTGACTCTAATATCAGTATCGCTCATCTTTGCATTGGGGCAAAAACTAAATTAAGGAAATACCCTTGGATTTTCATTTGTAAAGAAACGTTTTATAACGAAGTTCAGCTTTACTGTTTTTACTTTGATACCCTTAATTTCAATCCCTATCTCGTTAACGAGCGTCTGGGCCAGAATTTATTTGGATTTTGCGGGAGATCCTTCAATAATATTCCACTACAGTAGTCGTTGAAGGCATCACGCAATGTCCTCTCGACTAATAACCAGATAAGCTGTTAACGCGGTTTGACTTTTTTTCAGTGAGTGAATTTAATTCGTAACGCCCTGCTTCTTGCGAGTAATAGCATTTTATTTTGAGCAGGCCCCAGGGCCCCTTCCTTTCTATCATATGGGCTTAATGATTTAGTGATATATGTGCACCTGAAGACGTGATTTGATATCACGAAACTGGTAGTGCTCTTATAAATAAATATTCATATACAGCTGTACTCGGTTTATGTGTCAAATAAGAATAAAGGCTACGCAGTGTCTTCTTGCCTCAGTCATGTGTCCCCCGTAACATTTTCATTTCCACCCACTGGTTGCATTGGAATACAAGTTCAGGAGAAGAAATGTGCGCAATCTGCTATTACAGCAACTCTAGATCATTGAAAAAGGTTTTAGTTAAGTAAAATATGCGCAATCAAAATTTTCCACGGCGTTCACACTTGCAGACGTACATATGTTACTGGTTTACTTGTCCTTCTCACTTTGGGTTACCATACATTAACGATAGATTTGCTTAATGTTAGGTTGGTGCATCAGTGTGGGTTTTAACCATTAAGTTTAATAAACCCAACAGATACTTTAGCCATCAATAATATATTCTCCTTCACTATAGCAAAGGGCTCTGCCAACGCTTGGGTAACTTTTCGATGCCGCGACTGTAGAAATCAAGTTGTTTCGTAGCGAAGAATTCGTCGAGTCCTGTTCGAAGATCATTTTTGTCCAGAAAGGAAGTTCCTTAAAGGCTGTTCGATAGAGAAAGGTGTAAGTAGGCTGTTTAGGTTTTCTTATTGGTAACGCCGCTTAACGCTCGGTATGAAAAATCACTGGCTGTGCTGTGCGCAGTGTGTGTTTAGTTTGCATTGTTGTCTGCCATTGTAGTGTTGAGCAGAGGCAGCTGGACGCTAACAGCGCGTAGCGTTGCGCAGTTGGAGGTGAGCCGCCAGCAGTGGTGGACGTGGGGAGAGAGATGGCGGAGTTTTGTAATTTGTAAGAATTGGTGTCATGAACTGATATATATATTATGACTATTAAGGTAAATACATTGTTTGTTCTGTATTAAAATCTTTCATTTGCTAACTATGCCTATCAGTAGTTAGTGCCTTCAATAGTTTGAATCTTTTATTTAGCTGGCAGTAGTGGCGCTCGCTGTATTGCAGTAGCTTGAGTAACGAAGATTTTTGTGAGGTAAGTGATTTGTGAAACGTATAGGTTAAACGTATAGGTTAATGTTAGTCAGGGCCATTCTCTTGTAGGGATTTTTGGAAGTCAGATTGCGTTGCGCCAAAAATATTGTGTGTCAGTTTAAGCACAGTCGTGTATACATTTTTCAAAGGGGACGTTTCAAAGGGAACGGTGAAAATCTAAGGGCGCTGGATCCTCCGAATAAAGCGGGTGCGGAATGACGTCCAACCCAACTCCTGTATAGTCTTTTTTGTCAGTCTAGCAGAATGTGGGTAGGCGTTATCGTGGCGTAGCATGGCTCCATGCAGTCTTCCTGGTCGTTGTTCTTAGACCGTGTCTGCGAGACATACCATTTGTTGACAATAAATGTCAGCAGTAATTGTAACACCACGGGGAAACAATTCGGAATATACCGCAACGTCTCTGTTCCATCAGATGCGCAACATTGTCTTTCGAGGATGCGCACAGGTCATTGTACGGGGGGTTGCTGCTTTGGGCTCATCCATTCCTTCTTTTCCTTATGTTAGCATAAAGACACCATTTCTCGTCACCAGTAACGGTACAAGATAGGATATGGTTCAAATGGCTCTGAGCACTATGGGACTTAACATCTGAGGTCATCAGTCCCATAGAACTCAGAACTACTTAAACGTAACTAATCTAAAGACATCAGACACATCCATTCCTGAGGCAGGATTCGAACCTGCGACCGTAGCAGTCGCGCGGCTCTAGACTGAAGCGCCTAGAACCGCTCGGCAACAGCAGCCGGCACAAGATAGGAACGGTCGGTGCTGTCCACGAGCTAATTGACGACTAGCTAACAGAGACGCACATATGGTCACCCAGTGATTTCTATGATTTTGGCATAGAGGATGCGGTACCCTTACAACCGTAGTACCTTTCCCATTGCTTGAAAGTGTCACACGACGGTAGAATGATCGCAGTTCATCACATCTGCCAGTTCTCAAGAGCACTGACGTGGATATTTGTGGATTAATGCGCTCAAATGATCTTCATCAAACCCTGGTTCGCCCCCGGTAGTTGAGTGGTCAGCGCGACAGAATGTCCATCCTAAGGGCCCGGGTTCGATTTCTGGCTGGGTCTGAGATTTTCTCCGCTCAGCGACTGGGTGTTGTGTTGTCGTAATTATCATCATCTCATCCCCATCAATGCGCAAGTCGCCGAAGTGGCGTCAAATCGGTAGACTTGCACCCGGCAAAGGGGCTACCCGACGGGAGGCCCTAGTCACACGACACTTACATTTTATCAAACCCTGAAGGTCTTCCTGAACGTGGAAAGTCACTAACGTCAAAAGGATCCATCTTCTTGCCGTGTTCTGTCCAATGGCATTTTCCCCACACACGGTGCAAATTTTCTGGCTGCCTCCGCTGTTCTCACCCCTCTATTAAACTTAGACAGAAGAATGTGTCGGAAATGTTCCGGTTTCTCAACTTGGCACTCTATTTTATAGCGTCTGCAGTTTCACACACTATCTAGAAATGACGATATGCAAACTCAAATAACAATAGTTCACTACAAATAAAAAATGACAATCGATAAATAAACCCATAGCAACCGTAATACCAACATGTTAAACAAAAACGCCACAAACTTATGCACCAACCAGTTACTGCTACACTATGTGATCAAAAGTATCCTGACACCCCCAAAAACGTATGTTTTTCATATTAGGTGCATTTTGCTGCCACCTACTGCCAGTTACTCCGTATCAGCGACCTCAGTAGCCATTAGACATCGTGAGAGAGCAGAATGGGATGCTTCGCGGAACTCACAGACTGAGAATGTGGTCAGGTAATTCGGTGGCACATGTGTCATACGTCTGTACGCAAGACTTCTACACTCCTAAGCATCCCTAAGCCCACTTTTTCCGATGAGATATTGAATTGGAAACTTAAAGGGACACGTACAGCACAAAAGCGTCCAGGCCGATCTCGTCTGTTGACTGACAGAGACCGCCGATAGTTGAAGATCGTAATGTGTAATAGGCTGACATCTATCCAGACCATCACACCGAAGTCCAAACTGCATCAAGATCCACCGCAAGTGCTATGACCGTTAAACAGGAGGTGAGAAAACTTGTATTTCCTGGTCGAGAGGCTGCTCAAAAGCCACACATCACTCCGGTAAGTGCCAAGCGACGTGTCTCTTGGTGTAAGGAGCATAAACATCGGACGATTCAACAGTGGAAAAACGTTGTGTGGAGTGACGAGTCACGGTACATATGTGGCGGTCCGATGGCAGGGTGTTGGTACGGCGAATGCCCGGTGAACGTCATCTGCCAGCGTTTGTAGTGCCAACAGTAAAATTTCGAAGCAGTAGTGTTACGGTGTGGTCGTGTTTTTCAAGAAGGGGGCTTGCAGCCCTTGTTGTTTTGCGTGGCACTATCACAGCACAAGCTACATTGATGTTTTAAGCACCTTCTTCCTTTCGACTGTTGAAGAGCAATTCAGGGATGGCGATTGCACCTTTCAACACGATTGAGAACCTGTTCATAATGCACGACTTGTGGCGGAGTGGTTACATGACAATAACGTCCCTGTAATCAACTCACCTGCACAGAGTCCTGACCTGAATCCTACAGATCACTTTTGGGATGTTTTGGAACGCCGACTTCGTGCCCGGTCTCAGCGACCAACATCGATACCTCTCCTCGGTGCAGCAGTCCGTGAAGAATGGGCTGCCATTCCCCAAGAAACCTTCCAGCACCTGATTGAACGTATGTCATGAAGGCTAAGGGTGGACCAACACCACATTGAATTCCAGCATTCACGAACTTCTAAGACATTTTCAGCCATGTGTCGGGATACTTTCGAGCACGTGGTGTATATCCGTATTTAGTGCCTTTACTTACTGAATGTCACCGGTGCTCAGCTGGACCTTACGGGTTATGTTATTTATGTACACGGGTTCTGCGACGATCACCTGGTCATGTCTCTGTCAAATGCATTGTTGTAGAGGTAGACACAGCAGAGGTTAATAAATAATACATGGTAGTACTTTACGAAGATGTACCTTAGGAAGAGGTATATGACGTATAAACTAATATTGTAAACACTTTATTTGATTTCTACACATTTCGATTGATTAAGGCGCTTGTTACATGCAGCCAAACGATAGGTTTCCTGGTTCGTACTCGCACAAAGTCTTGCATGTTTCAGAGGCAGTGTCGGAAGCCCCAGTAAAACGTTAGCGACACCGTAGTGACTTACAGACGCCTTGCGTCTATGAATGGCTTCAGTTATGATTGTGCTGAGACTTTATCTTTTCTCAAGTGAAATTTGTCGGTACGGGATTCCTTTCGGTGACTTACAAACGTATAATTTACCTGGGTGCGGATGCTTCTGATTTATATGTGGCCACCAGACACAGCCATTTCTCTTGCTCCTTTCCGAACAAACCACACAGACGATGAGTAGAAACCGTACCCACATTCTCCGCTGAGTAATTACTCTACCACTTTCTAAAACACGTGGAGTCTTATTTCATCAGCTGGAGTCCCGCTGAGTAAAGTTAGTTTTAAGGAAACATTCTGGCCGCAAGTCCGTGTATTCCTCGTAAATCTTTTCCACGGTTTGTTTAGAACAGGTGCTTACGGAACTCATTTTTCATTTCCAGTGGCAACAAAGACGGTGTTGTATATGTAGACGGGTCGTAATAAACAGCAGGACTCCGAGGAAAGTTGGTCCAGCAGCAGATGATTGTGGCCCACTTGTGCTCGTCCAACTGAGATGGCTATTCATCCTCATAAATTACCCGTACTGTAAAGGCCATTAAATGTTAGGGAAACGTTCGTTGGTGTCTAACGTATCTAATGATTTCTCTGACCGTTGACGCATAGGCCAATAAGTAGTGCACAATCGGAGAAAATAACCACAGTAATCTTTATGTGCAAATTTCAGCCTGACTTTGCGTGTGCTCCTAAAACTAGAAAAGTAGTCAGTCGATTAACTTGGAATTTTGATGCAACGTTGCATTCAAATACGCGCTTTTTTACACATCTATTTTTTATTGTCGGAAATGTATAAAGAGGAAACGTTGTTACCAAAACTCTCAATGAGTAGTCGACCAATTTACTTCAAATTTTACATTTTACTCTAATATACATTTGGGAACATATAGACTATATATTTTTAATATATATAATATATTAAAAATATATAATAGGTAGACATTGCTATCAAACAGAAAAGTGGTATTATTGGCTTATCGGTTTATGACTAGAATACTACTACATAAACTAAATTTGCAATAGCGTGGGTGTCCAGTCCGTCCATTATCGTAGGGCCTTCTAGCTTAACAAGGTTCTGCTCTCGGCTTCTGTTCTCGTTTCTCCCTCGGAATTGCGTCGGTCTCTTGGTGGGAAGGTACGACATGCATTTAGGTATTCTTGTGTTAGTCTGTGACATTCCATTTGCTCACTCGTTACTTGTATTACTTTAGTTAATTTAATGTCACGATTTATTCGGTGCTATGTGACATACTAGTAGATTTGCTTATTATGTCAGGGTTTTCATGGAAGGTGTTGGATTTGCCTGACACCTTACAATGTAGTTAGCTTATTTCAGGTCCCGAGCATAGTTTTCACTGACGGAATTTTTACATTTGGTACAAAGTGATGTTGACTGAGGATTGCGAAGAAAATCGGCTAGTAATTCAAGTAAATTTCAGGAAAATGTACACAAAATATTTGCTTTCACGGTTACATTAAAACATATATACCCATGTAATAAAGAAATTAGTGGCTACATGCTGAGCAGAGGTTCAAATGGTTGGCTCTGAGCACTATGCGACTTAACATCTGTGGTCATTAGTCGCCTAGAACTTAGAACTAATTCAACCTAACTAACCTAAAGACATCACACACATCCATGCCCGAGGCAGGATTCGAACCTGCGACCGTAGCAGTCGCGCGGTTCCGGACTGAGCGCCTAGAACCGCGAGACCACCGCGGCCGGCGAGCAGAGGAATAGCAAAATTCCACACTGCGTACTTTAAAGGAGTGGTGCATCTAATTGTAGTGCACGGTGATGACATCCGTTAGATTATCTTACAGGGGATGCCCAAAATTAAGTGGATTGATAAAAAGTGCTATTCTCTTCAGAATCGGTGAAGAAAGGAATGTGCAGAAGAAGCCTATTAAAAGAAGAGACAGCTAGGAACATCTGTATGGACATAAAGAAATTGCTTACATTTAGGCGATCAAGAAGTTTCCGTTCGAAGGGTGTACAATAGAGAACTGGTATGCCAATCAGACAAAATCGCCTTGACGCACTCATCACCCCGTCACACCAAGCTGAAGATACCCTTATGGTAAAACACCGTGTTCTACTGCACATCGTCTTCCGACAACAACTGTCGGCCCTTCAAGACCTTTATTAAGGAACTGAAGGCGTGATAGTCGCATGGTGAGAAATCAGGAATATAGGGCAGGTGATCGAGTGTCTCCCACTTTATTTGGCGTTACTTCCGCGTTACGACATTTGGGACATGGGGACGTGCGTTATCATGAATCAGCAGCACCCCTTGTCGCTCACCAATCCACAACGTTGGTGGTCGACAGACATGCTGCCACACGTTCTACATTATCCGATGTCTGTCTCCTGGTATTGCCGGCCGCTGTGGCCTAGCGGTTCTACGCGCTTCAGTCCGAAACCGCGCTGCTGCTACGGTCGCAGGTTCGGATCCTGCCTCTCTCAGATGTTAAGTCCCAAAGTGCTCAGCTCCATATGAGCCAATTTTTCTCCCGGTATTTGTATTTCGGCAGCTAAGAAAAGAATAACAGCAAGTTGGTCCTCTTTGGACGCATTTGGTAATTACATGGCCATAATTCACGTTTCCGCATTGATCACGAACACGTCGGAAAGACTCGAAGGTCCCCTTCAGCTCTTACCTATATGTCGGTGCTTATATATCCGCATCAGAGTCGCACTACGTTGCATATAGACTGCAGCAACATCCTCGTAAGGAAACCTCTTTATCGTCCCTTATATTTTCACACAGAGGGCACATACCGTAGGAAAAGGCAGCCTTAGGTTCTGTATTTTCACCGAAACTGTGTAGCTTTTGAACCATTTTTTAATAGCACTTTGGTCTATCTTCTGTGAGGTAACGGGCGAGTCGTGGCCCCCTGAAAGTGTTCTAAGTTCAGAGTTGGCATAGCCGAGCTACGGCCTCTCGGCGGATCGCAGCCCGGCAGCAGCCACGTGGTACCGAACGTTAGCTGAGCAACCACGTGACGCCGCACAACGGACGGACCACGTTGCTGGGAATTCCATGGTGATGCTGTGTAGATGAAGGAGACGCGCCGGGAGTAAAGGTGGCGGACTGTGCGAAAACTTAATGACAGACATTTCACAGTTCGTATAGAAATTAATAGTAGCCAGATGAATCATGATACCTCAAAAAGAAACGTGTATATTACCATTATTTGCACGATGATTCTGATGGTGTAATCATATTTTCAATATCTTTATTAGTTTAATGTTTAGCATCTGACGGTAAATTATACAAGTAACACCCAGTAACGAATTTCCAAAATCTAAACGTTTCATCCCATTTCGTAGATCGACGTGTCTTTAGAAAGCTATTAGTGTAAATCTAAATTGGTATAAGTTACAGGTATGTAACTTGAATAGCACATGATTTATTGGAGGTCAAAATGACTGATTACTATTGACCGTGTAAGGCCATAAGTACTCCAGAGTTACACGATAAAGCGGTAGCAGCATGCTTATAAATGTATTTATTCATCTATGTCTTTGCTTATATCCGATATACAATATTCGTGAAGAAATTGTTTTAATATCTACTGTGTGGTAAGCACAGGGACATTAAGCTCCTGGCCTACCTTCTGCTTCTTTTCCTTTGATGTATGTTTATTTAACTGTTTATGTATTTAATAAGGTGTATTAGAGCGAGTTTATGGTCCAGCTGTAGCATTATTTATTTAATTTCAAGTAGAAATCTACCCCATTCTCAAAAGTACTTCTACTATCATACTCATCATTTAAAGTCGTTAAGATAGTACCTGCAGATTTTATTTAATTGCAGTCTTTCACTTATAAATTTATATGTTACTTTCATAATTCGCAATTTCCGAGTGATAGAAACCTTCGCCCGTTCGATTCATGTGTATATTCGTATCGTATACTGTAGACTCAGCAGTATTTGGCCTGTAATGTGGCAGCTACGTATCCCAGCCCCTAGACAACGAAACCAGCCAAAACTTTTAATACTGCAACGCTGAGTCTGAGGGAACGTAGTTG
Organism: Schistocerca gregaria; assembly: GCF_023897955.1. NCBI lineage: Eukaryota > Metazoa > Arthropoda > Insecta > Orthoptera > Acrididae > Schistocerca > Schistocerca gregaria. The sequence goes on from NC_064920.1 coordinate 1,056,789,317, forward strand.
AGGGCCACCAACAAACACCACATTTTCATTACCTGTTTTGAAAACCCTCACTTCGGAAACAATACAGAAACGATTCTTAATGGCATGAATTCAATAAGTCCTTTCTAAGCTTCTGGGGTTATATTGCAGCACATATCTACGAACAGGTCACGTAATTCCCGTAAATTACGAATCGATATTTTGTGGGCACTGAGCTGGCACCTATTTGCTTCCCAGACGTGTTGCGAATTTGGCGGACAAGACGTTAACGTCAGTGCACTATCAGGCTCCTAAAACCACTGGAGCTCTGTTCTGGCGCTATGACACAGACAGCTATCCTGCTGGAAGAAATCATCACCGGTGGGGAAGACATCGAGCACGCAGGGACACAGATGTTGTCCAGTAATGTTCACGTAGTGCATTGCTGTCATAGTGCCTTTGATTACTACTATGAGATCCACGAAAGCCTGTGTCCAAGGCGCGATACCTGTATCGAGGAGCCGTTCACATGGACGACGGCCTATCCAGACACGATCGCCGACTTGATGTAACAAGAAACGTGATTCATACAACCAGACTCGTCGTTGACTTTGTTGCAATGTGCAATCACAGTGATTCCGTGACCAGTGCAGTCGCAATTGTCGATGCCGTTGTAGAATTTTAGAACATTTTTTTGCTCGCGTATCATGTCATTTCTGGAAACCCAGAATCTACTCTGTAGGAATCAACATGGATTCCGGAAACAGCGATCGTGTAAGCCCCAACTCGCTTTATTTTTTCATGAGACCCAGAAAATATTAGATACAGGCTCCCAGGTAGATACCATTCTCCTTGACTTCCGAAAGGTGTTCGATACAGTTCCGCACTGTCGCCTGATAAAAAAAAGTAAGAGCTTACGGAATATCAGACCAGCTGTGTGGCTGGATTGAAGAGCTTTTCGCAAACATAACACAGCATGTTGTTCTCAATGGAGAGACGTCTACAGACGTTAAAATAACCTCTGGCGTGCCACAGGGGAGTGTTATGGGATCATTGATTTTCACAATGTATATAAATGACCTAGTAGATAGTGTCGGAAGTTCCATGCGGCTTTTCGCGGATGATGCTGTAGTATACAGATAAGTTGCAGCATTAGAAAATTTCAGCGAAATGCAGGAAGATTTGCAATGGACAGGCACTTGGTGCAGGGAGTGGCAACTGACCCTTAACATAAACAAATGGAATGTATTGCGAATACATAGAAAGAAGGATCCTTTATTGTATGATTATATGATAGCGGAAGAAACACTGGTAGCAGTTACTTCTGTAAAATATCTGGGAGTATGCGTTCGGAACGATTTGAAGTGCAAAGATCATATAAAATTAATTGTTGGTAAGGCGGGTGCCAGGTTGAGTTTCACTGGGAGAGTCCTTAGAAAATGTAGTTCATCAACAAAGGAGGGGGCTTACAAAACACTCGTTCGACCTATACTTGAGTATTGCTCAGCAGTGTGGGATCCGTACCAGGTCGGGTTGACAGAGGAGGTAGAGAAGATCCAAAGAAGAGCGGCGTGTTCCGTCACAGGGTTCTTTATTAAGCGTGATAGCATTACGGAGATGTTTAGCAAACTCAAGTGGCATACTCTGCAAGAGAGGCGCTCTGCATCGCGGTGTAGCTTGCTGTCCAGTTTTCGAGAGGGTGCGTTTCTGGATGAGGTATCGAATATATTGCTTCCCCCTACTTATACCTCCAGAGTAGATCACGAATGTAAAATTAGAGAGATTCGAGCACGCACGGAGGCTTTCCGGCAGTCGTTCTTTCCGCGAACCATGCGCGACTGGAACAGGAAAGGGAGGTAATGACAGTGGCACGTAAAGTGCCCTCCGCCACACACCGTTGGGTGGCTTGGGGAGTTTAAATGTAGCTGTAGACCAACGTGGAAAAACGTAGGGATCATGTGCAGTGCAGCCTGATGTTCAACAATGAGCGCTGAATGGTGTTCCTCAACCAGCATTGTCTTGTGTCCTCAGGTTTCCCAAAGACCTCCGCCTATCCTGTTTCACACACCGGGTAAGCCTCCTATCTTCACGTTCTGTGAGGAGTCGTGGACGTCCAACACCTTGTTGCCCATTCGTCGATTCACCGTCCTCTAACCATTTTCCACAGATTTTCACAACACTAGCACGTGAACAGCTGACCATCTTTGCACTGTCCGTGATGCTCATTCCAAAATCCCAGACCGTATCAATCTTCCCCTAGTCACAGTCGCTGGTGTCAGGTGATATTCCCACTTTCGGCCCTTATCGTCACTATAAAGATTCTCCAGTCGTCTCTCTTCTTTTATATACTTTCCTTACCGCGTCAACGTGCCCACGACACCACCAAGTCGTATTATATCTCGCAGTGGACAGTGATTAAAGTTTTTCGGTTCATTAGTGTATGTCTTTGTGTCATCACAAGACGTCACGCAGGCGCGGCCCTTTAAAATCAGCGCCAGTGGCGTGGTATGGGTACTCGACTAACTCAGTGGTGGCGCTGCACCACGCACATCACCACACGGACACCACCGGGAGGACCTTCTGGTGAAGCGAGAGTGGAGTCTTATTTTGGAGAGCGAGCGAGTAACAAGCAGCGGGGGGATGAAAACAGGAAACGGCCGCTGGATATGACTACAGACCGTGGCTGCCGCGTTGGGACAGCGGCAACAAGGAAGAGTGTGCTGGCCGGATGCTTGCGATACGGCGAGGCTGGTAGCAGTTTACTTCAGGGTTATCTGACTGGTCGTTTCCGAAGTGGAACCTGGAGATCGCACTTTCGATCACCTGCGTGGCTGTGTTTAAGACGGGGCTGTTCTATGTTGGTTGAATGCCAGCAATTGTTAAAAATTAGTGTGGGCTGCTGCATGTACCGTGTGTAATTTAGCCTGATCAGCACACATTATACTACTGGAACTCGCTGTGTGACTTACGTTCGCATCTCTGAAATCCTTATACATACTGGCAAGGTGACCAGAGGCCAGTTTAATTTGTCACTTTCAGTTTGACGTCATTTGGACTTCGTGAATATTACTGTAACCAACCCGCTCCTTATTTAGTGTGCACTTAAGATTTAACGTATTATGGTTCTAGAATCTGACAAAAGTTACCGACAATTTGGAAGCAAGTTAATGAGCTAATGGCTGAAAAGAATAAATTCTTTACAGTGCACTTAGTTTTAGCTGACTTTAATTGCGAAGCAAGACTGTTGTTTTATGCACAGTGTTTTCCAACGTAAGTGGTTTTTACAACATTTCTTGGGCATCATGTTGTGTTTGTCAATTTTTTCTGTTCCCCTGCTGCTGAGTTAACTTGTTATGTTGTAGTACGTGTTCTTCTGGAAGATGAAACTGCCTTAAATATGCTTAAAATTGTACTGTTGTTTCAATAACATAAAAATAATTTTAGCAAGGGGTAAGAACCACTCTCAGCTCAACACAGTCCTACCACTTCCTCTAGCGTTATAGTATTTACATTCATTACTTCCGACTGCCCTCAGTAGCATTCTTTTTGTGGGTTTACGAAATAATGCAACATTAACACGAGTTGTCACTTAACGGTCGCCATGTTCACCGAAAGTTTTAATTCACCTTGTTTATACAAGAATGACCATAATTGGAGAGACCTTAAAACGATTAAATTATCATCTGAGTAAAAGGCGAACCAGAATTGACTGGTTGCGATCTGTAGTTTTCACGAACACATTTATACTTTTATCACCATAAAAAGGGTGTTAATGTATCTGTACACAAGTCACCTAATCGCAATAAAACACTTTACCACTTATGCTGAAATTTTTATTTTCTGAGCCACAAATAGTCATTGCTCTCCTGAACTTTTCCACCATTTCGAGATTGAAGGTATATATATCTTTTTTTTGTCATCAGTCTACTGACTGGTTTGACGCGGCTCGCCACGAATTCCTTTCCTGTGCTAACCTCTTCATCTCAGAGTAGCACTTGCAACCTACGTCCTCAATTATTTGCTTGACGTATTCCAATCTCTGTCTTCCTCTACAGTTTTTGCCCTCTACAGCTCCCTCTGGTACCATGGAAGTCATTCCCTCATGTTTTAGCAGATGTCCTATCATCCTGTCCCTTCTCCTTATCAATGTTTCCACATATTCCTTTCCTCTCCTATTCTGCGTAGAACCTCCTCATTCCTTATCTTATCAGTCCACCTAATTTTCAACATTCGCCTATAGCACCACATCTCAAATGCTTCGATTCTCTTCTGTTCCGGTATTCCCACAGTCCATGTTTCACTACCATACAATGCTGAACTCCAGACGTACATCCTCAGAAATTTCTTCCTCAAATTAAGGCCGGTATTTGATATTAGTAAACTTGTCTTGGCCAGAAATGCCTTTTTTACCATAGCGAGGCTGCTTTTGATGTCCTCCTTGCTCCGTCCGTCATTGGTTATTTTAATGCCTAGGTAGCAGAATTCCTTAACTTCATTGACTTCGTGACCATCAATCCTGTTGTTAAGTTTCTCGCTGTTCTCATTTCTACTACTTCTCATTACCTTCGTCTTCCTCCGACTTACTCTCAAACCATACTTCTTACTCATTAGACTGTTCATTCCGTTCATCAGATCATTTAATTCTTCTTCACTTTCACTCAGGATAGCAATGTCATCAGCGAAACGAATCATTGACATCCTTTCACCTTGTACTTTAATTCCACTCCTGAACCTTTGTTTTATTTCCGTCATTGCTTCCTCGATGTACAGATTGAAGAGTATGGGCGAAAGGCTACAGCCTTGTCTTACTCCCTTCTTAATACGAGCACTTCGTTCTTGATAGTCCACTCTTATTATTCCCTCTTGGTTGTTGTACATATTGTATATGACCCGTCTCTCCCTATAGCTTACCCCTACTTTTTTCAGAATCTTGAACAGCTTGCACCATTTTATATTGTCGAACGCTTTTTCCAGGTCGACAAATCCTATGAACGTGTCTTGATTTTTCTTTAGCCTTGCTTCCATTATTAGCCGTAACGTCAGAATTGCCTCTCTCGTGCCTTTACTTTTCCTAAAGCGAAACTGATCGTCACCTAGCGCATTCTCAATTTTCTTTTCCATTCTTCTGTATATTATTCTTGTAAGCATCTTCGATGCATGAGCTGTTAAGCTGATTGTGCGATAATTCTCGCACTTGTCAGCTCTTATCTTACGTTACAATAAATTTTCTAACTTTTCGAGGTTTAGCTGATGAACGAGTTTTACACACGTTTTGGAGAACATGTTTGCGATCAACATGTTAAATTGCCGAAGAAAAAAAAATGGATACATTTTTCTGTATTTTCGGTTTTTCAGTATTAATGGAGAATAAACTTTTAAAGCCAATGTTTCCCAAGTTGTTACTAATTAATCGATCTGTCGTCATATACATTCGACTTTTGTAATTGCTTGCATAGGATACATTCACTACATCCTTTGTAATACCCTCGTTTTTGTTCAGACGATAGATTTGGAGGCACCCGTTGTTTTCAAGACTACAGTGTCTTACACAGTTCTGTCTACAGAACGACTACTTTTTTGGTATCTTCTGTTGTTTGATAGCAAAGTGATAACAAGTGTATTGGGTTTAAACGACTAACCAAATTTTATTTTTGACAGTGTTCTGAAAATTTCAGTGGTAGTTTAGTTCGCAATCGTTACTACCCATTACTTCTATATCTTAAATAGTTTAACAGAAAATTGGAAAATACGGATTTATCAACGTTTTCCAGCGAAATGGATCATCCAATATTTTATACAACACAATGCAGATTCCCAAAGGAATTTTGGGGTAGCTAGCTCATGAAGAAAAAGGAAACTGTTTTGAAGCTTAAGTCTTCTCATTTTTTAAGAACTTGCAGCACGTTAAGAGTTTCCCAATTTTTCTTCCCCATTTTTCCTCCTACAGTTTGCTTCATAAGAGAATCACTGGTGGCCTTTCTTACTTTCCCAGTGCGCTAAGTAGATTACAGGCTTGTACAAAAAAAGGGAACAATGTTTTTCACGCAGTTGCAATATTTGGAAGCATTCCATTTTTCTCAAGAATTCCGTGTCTTACGACGTTCATGAACTCCAAAATCGAAATCATGAATCTTTACCTGAACTTCTGATATCTACTATCCCCTTGAAACATACTCAGTGATTGAAACTGAACAACGTGAGACGCTAAATATCGTACAGTTTACTTTTCAGCCTGCACTAAGGAGAGACACCTGGAGAGTTATCGGTAAAATATTTTCTTTAATAATTCACCGCCAGGTCACCCCACCACAACTAAATTTCTTCCGTCAACAGGACTCGGTTATATCTGCCGTACAGCGGGTCACTACAGATCTAAATGTAGAAACACATCAGACAAAAAATTAGTCGCCCCTTATACTGTGTATCGCATCTAACATTGATAATGGCCTCATTTCAGCGAGGAGGAGAGTCAACAAGCTTTTCTTCGAATCTTTCTACGTCGCGTTAGACGGCTGCAAGCGGTACACCATTCCTTGTAGACGCGACAGACAGCCCGCACTGGAAAAAAAATGGTTCAAATGGCTCTAAGCACTATGGGACTTAACATCTGAGATCATCGGTCCCCTAGATTTAGAACTACTTAAGCCTAAATAACCTAAGGACACCTCACACATCCATGCCCGAGGCAGGATTCGAACCTGCGGCCGTAGCGGCAGCGCGGTTCCAGACTAAAGCGCCTGGAACCGCTCGGTCACGAAGGCCGGCGCCGCACTGAAGCAGCAACAAATCGACTAATTTCATTCAAGGAGTGGCCATGGAGACGCCTATACTCGATAGCTCGTTTCTGCCATTCCGTCACGTCTCCACATCGAGCCATCTTTCTTAGCTGACTCCATTAGCATACTAGCAAATACACATTACATATGAATCACGGCAGCGGTGGTCACATTACTACCAACATCTATAATTCTCTAAATCAAGGAGTGTGCTGTTTCAAGATGGTGATTAACGTCTGGTCCGGTAACCACCATCCACTGAACCACCTTGGCTTTGAACCGTCGGCAAACGGGCCATGCTTTCGAACGTCAACGCTGAGGGTGCCGTGTTCAACGTGCCGCTGAACGCTCAGAAACAATCCGACTTGGGTATACTGTCGTGTTCTCAAGTAGTATACACTATCTCAGGGCTACCGGCAGCAGTTATTGGCGGTATCTGGTTCCCTTGCCCGTAAGCTGGTGATGTTAGAATTTTTTGGAACACTGGTCTAGGAAAACAGCGCTCTATTAATATTATAACTTGCTTAGTAAATATAGTTGTGGTCGCGTTTTGGCTGTTAATTTTCATTGTTAGATGACCGGTTTCGAACTTCTAAAGAAATCATCATCAGACCTACATTCCTTGACGACAGTAGGAATCCGGGCGTGGAGAACACTGCACTTTAGAAGGTCGAAATTGATCATCTAAAAATAAAAATTAACAACTTAAATGTGACCACAACTGTTTACTTTATAAACTAGTCATGTTTTTCTGTCTGTAGTATACACAAACAAAGTGATCAATATCGATTCCATAATATTGTCCTCAAGTACATCGCCCTTGTATAGACCCTCTATATACTCTTTCCACCTTTCTGCTCTCTCTTCTTTGCTTAGAACTGTGTTTCCATCTGAGCTCTTGATGTTCATACAAGTGGTTCTCTTATCTCCAAAGGTCTCTTTAACTTTCCTGTAGGCAGTATCTATCTTACCCCTAGTGAGATAAGACTCTACATCCTTACATTTGTCCTCTAGCCATCCCTGCTTAGCCATTTTGCACTTCCTGTCGATCTCATTTTTGAGACGTCTGTATTCCTTTTTGCCTGCTTCATTTACTGCATTTTTATATTTTCTCCTTTCATCAATTAAATTCAATATTTCTTCTGTTACCCAAGGATTTCTACTAGCCCTTGTCTTTTTACCTACTTGATCCTCTGCTGCCTTCACTACTTCATCCCTCAAAGCTACCCATTCTTGTTCTACTGTACTTCTTTCCCGTATTCCTGTCAATTGCTCCATTATTCTCTCCCTGAAACTCTGTACAACCTCTGGTTCTTTTGGTTTATCCATGTCCCATCTCCTTAAATTTCCATCTTTTTGCAGGTTCTACAGTTTTAATCTACAGGTCATAACCAATAGATTGTGGTCAGAGTCCACATCTGCCCCTGGAAATGTCTTACAATTTAAAACCTGGTTCCTAAATCTCTGGCTTACCATTATATAATCTATCTGATACCTTTTAGTATTCTTCCATGTATACAGCCTTTTTTTATGATTCTTGAACCAAGTATTACCTATGATTAAGTTGTGCTCTGTGCAAAATTCTACCAGGCGGCTTCGTCTTTCATTTCTTTGCCACAGTCCGTATTCACCTACTACGTTTCCTTCTCTCCCTTTTCCTACTACCGAATTCCAGTCACCCATGACTATTAAATTTTCATCTCCCTTTACTATCTGAATAATTTCTTTTATTTGATCATACATTTCTTCAATTTCTTTGTCATCTGCAGAGCTAGTTGGCATATAAACTTGTACTACTGTAGTAGGAGTGGGCTTCGTATCTATCTTGGCCACAATAATGCGTTCACTATGCTGTTTGCAGTAGCTTACCCGCATTCCTATTTTCCTATTCATTATTAAACCTAGTCCTGCATTACCCCTATTTGATTTTGTGTTTATAACCCTGTAGTCACCTGACCAGAAGTCTTGTTCCTCCTGCCACCGAACTTCACTAATTCCCGCTATATCTAATTTAACAGATCCATTTCCCTTTTTAAATTTTATAACCTACCTGCCCGATTAAGCAATCTGACATTCCACCCTCCGATCCGTAGAATGCCAGTTTTCTTTCTCCTGATAACGACATCCTCTTGAGTAGTCCCCGCCCGGAGATCCGAATGGGGGACTATTTTACCTCCGTAATATTTTACCCAAGAGGACACCATCATCATTTAATCATACAGTAAAGCTGCATGCCCTCGGGAAAAATTACGGCCGTAGTTTCCCCTTGCTTTCAGCCGTTCGCAGTACCAGCACAGCAAGGCCGTTTTGGTTATTGTTACAAGGCCAGATCTGTCAATCATCCAGACTGTTGCCCGTGCAACTATTGAAAAGGCTGCTGCCCCTCTTCAGGAACCACATGTTTGTCTGGCCTCTCAACAGATACCCCTCCGTTGTGGTTGCACCTACGGTACGGCTATCTGTATCGCTGAGGCACGCAAGCCACCCCACCAACGGGAAGGTCCATGGTTCATGGGGGAAGGTGTCAACTATTGTATTACTTATTTATTTTGATACGTGTTTCGAGGGAATCCCTCATCTTCAGGCTAAATGGCATTACAAAAACAACTTTACAGTAATCATACTGATGTTACATAGACTTTTCGTAAACATCAGTATGATCTTATTGTAACTGCAGTATGACGTTATTCTAAAGTTGTTTTTGTAATGTCATTTGGCCTGAAGATGAGAGATTCACTCCAAACACGTTGCTAAATAAATAAGTAATACAATAGTTGACAAAGTTTGTGACTGCTAGTGGTAATTTAAAAAAAGAATGTACTTTTGTTAAACTAATAAGTAAGTATCAGAGCCTATGAGAAAACGCGACGGCTAGTAAAAATGTTTTTGGATTCAGTGAGACGCGAACCCCTAACACATCGGTCAATACCATGCAGTTATGCGACTGCATTCATTGCGCTATACCAACCATGACTTTTGTACGACGATACAAAATATCTTACCATCTTCGGAAATTTTTAATCGTAGATACGTTATTAACTGTCATTTAATTATAACAAACTGTGAACATTACGTTTCTTTGGATCCTCAGTGTAGCCTGGTCTTGAGACAGTATAATTCCATAATACGCGAGTTACAATCATTCTTTAACCACCAGTATGCGTTTTCCCGTCATTTGATTACAAGTCATACAATTAACAGCAGGACTCCAAGAGGTCCTCAATTCGCTACCGGCCGCTGTGGACGAGCGGTTCTAGGCGCTTCAGTCCGAAACCACGCGGCTGCTACGGTCGCAGGTTCGAGTCGTGTCTCGACCATGGATGTGTGTGATGTCCTTAGGTTAGTTAGATTTAAGTAGTTCTAAGTCTAGGGGACTGATGACCTCAGATGCTAAGTCCGATAGTGCTTAGAGTCATTTCAATTCGCTGACGCTTAGAAAACGGGGTTCAACAGAAAACCTGTATGGCATCAGGCGACTCTGTACTGAAGAGAGATGGCGTGCATATGAAATAGTCCCCCTTCTTCCATCTAATGGGTAACGGTCAAGTGCACTTTCAGAATATGTCATCCTAGGTTTGCTCTGTAAGTTCGGAAAGATTCCCCGCCGTGCTTTTTCCACCCTATGAAGTCAGAAACTCGGCACGTTCAATGTTCGAATGCAAGGTGCGTCTGCCGATGGCTTTACGGTGTGTGGCGGAGATTACATCCGGTACCACCTTTCCTGTTCCGTTCGCGAATGTATGGGAAGACTGTAAGTACACCTCCGTAAGAGTTCGCATTACTCTGGTCAGCGACCTATGCCACTCAGGCAGGTGAGCGCGGAGTAATGAGGCGGTAACTCGACTGCTCGCCTGTTCACCTGCTGGTACAACAAGGCGCCCCGCCCCTCCCCCGCACGACGGGGGTCACGCTGAGGCAGCTCTCGGCTGGTCGGTTTCACTTGTTGCCCGCTCTCCGGACGCCTGCTGGCGTTTCATTACTGGCCCCCTATCGCTCTTACTGCTAAGCAATGGCCCCAGGTGCTCTTTTGACGCTCCAGTCTACCACTCGACTGCATCCGTGTTTTTTGCGCCAACACGAGAAAGTTCGTAAAGTGATTGTTAGTTCTCAGCACGAAGTTACAGCTCATTTGGACACAAACAATACCTAGTTTTGTAAACGGCCAGTCAGGTGCTTATTATACTCAAGTAGACCAGCTAGATGGCATGTAACAACGGATCTACGGGAAGTAAATAAGGATTCACGCAATCTACACTCATGTTCGTAAATTAAGGATAATACTGATACATGGTGAAACAACGCTCTGGCGGGTGGTTTGCGGGTATAAATCGCCTCGGGGTACGACCATGCGGTGCATTTGACCTGCAGTCATCGCACGGTGGCGCTGGCAGCAGTCCACATATGCAAGGGTGTGTTGGTGTATGTCAGAGTACGGTGTAGCGAGTAAGTGTGCAGACGTTTTCAGACCTGATAATGATGATTGTGTTCTGAAAATGGCTCAAAGAATACATATTGATGATGTTATGCGGGATAGAATACTAGGGCGACTGGAGGCTGGTCAAACGCAGTAGGTCGTAACACGGGCCCTCCGTGTGCCACAAAGTGTGATCTCAAGATTATGTCAACGATTCCAGCAGACAGGAAAGGTGTCCAGGCGCTACAGTACGGGACGTCCACAGTGTACAACAACACAAGAAGACCGATGTCTCACCATCAGACGGCCATGGAGTACTTCAGGTAGCCTTGCTCGGGACCTTACCGCAGCCACTGGAACAGTTGTCTCCAGACCCACAGTCTACAGACGACTGAACAGACATGGTTTATTCGCCAGCAGAGCTGCAAGGTGCATCCCACTGACCCCTGGTCACAGGAGAGCCCGTAAAACCTGGTGTAAAGAACACAGTACATGGTCATTGGAACAGCGGGACGAGTGCAAGTCCAAGTATAGTCTGAACAGTGATTCTCGCCGGGTTTTGATCTCGCGTGAACCAGGAACCAGATACCAATCCCTTAATGTCTTTGAAAGGGACCTGTATGGAGGTCGTGGTTTGATGGTGTGGGGTGGGATTATGATTAGTGCACGTACACCCCTGCATGTCTTTGACAGAGGAACTCTAACAGGTCAGGTGTATCGGGACGTCATTTTGCACTAGTATGTCCGCCTTTTCAAGGGTGCAGTGGGTCGCACCTTCCTCCTGATGGATGATAACGCACTGCCCCTCAGAGCTGCCATCGTGGGGGAGTACCTTGAAACAGAAGATATCAGGCGAAAGGAGTGGCCTGCCTGTTCTCCAGACCTAAACTCCGTCAAGCATGTCTGGGATGCTCTCAGTCGACGTATCGCAGCACGTCTTCAAACCCCTATGACACTTCAGGAGCTCCGACAGGCCCTGGTGCAAGAATGGGAGGCTATACCCCAGCAGCTACTCGACCACCTGATCCAGAGTATGCCAACCCGTTGTGCGGCCTGTGTACGTGTGCATGGTGATCATATCCCGTATTGATGTCGGGGTACATGTGCAAAAAACAGTGGCGTTTTATAGCACATACCGTGGACTCACAGATCTGTGTCGTGTGTGTTCCCTATGTGCCTAGTCTATTAGCGCCACTTTTGTGTAGTGCCACGTTGTGTGGCATCACATTCTGCAATTATCCTTAATTTATGAGCATAAGTGTACACTCTGTAAATAGGGTGCATCAAAAAAGTATATTACGTGGTGGTTGGTGCGTGGGTACCATGTGAACATACACTGAGGTGATAAAAGTCACGGGATACCGAAACTGATGTTTACAGATACCTGTAGTACCACATACACAGACAAGAAAGGGCCGTCCATTGGTGGAGCTATCATTTGTAGTCGGGTGATTCATGTGATAACGTTTCCCACGTGATTTTGGCCGCACGACGGTAATTAGCAGACTGACGCCGAATAGCAGTTGGAGCTAGACGCATGCGACATTTCATTTCGATAATCGTTAGAGAATTCAGTATTCCGAAATCCGCTTGTTAAGAGTGTGCCGAGAATACCAAATTCCAGGCATTACCTCTCGCCACGGACAAAGCAGTGGCCGATGGCCTTCACTTAACAACCGAGAGCATCGGCGTTTGCATAGAGTTATCTGTGCTAACAGACAAGCAACACTGAGTGAAATAACCGCAGAAATCGATGTGACGTACAACTAATGCATCCAGTAGGACAGTGTGGCAAGATATGTCGTATATGGTCTATGGCAGCAGACTACCGCGAGTGCCTTTGCTGGTAACACGGCATCGTCTGCAGCGTCTCTTCTGGGCTCGTAACCATACTGGTTGCACCCTAGAAGAGAGGGAAACCATGTCCTGATCAGATGAGTGCCGAGTTCAGTTGGTAAGAGTTGATGGTACTCGTAGGGTTCGAGTGTGGTGCAGAGTCCACGACGCTGTGGACCCAAGTTGGTAACAAGGCATTGTGCAAGTTAGTGGTGACTCAATAATGGTGTGGGTTATGTTTATTTGGAATGGACTGGATCCTCTGGTGGAACTGAACCGGTCATTGGTTGGAAATGGTTATGTTCAACCATTTGGAGAGTGTTTCCAGCTATTCATGAATTTCAGGTTCCCAAGTAAAGATGGAATTTCGGGGTATAACAATGCGCCAACTCACCAGACTACAATTGTTCGGAATGTGTTTCGAGAACATTCTGGCCAGTTCGAGCGTTTCATTTGGCCATCCAGATCGCCTTTCTTGAATACCAGTAAGCATTTATGGGACATAATCGAGAGGTCAGTTTATGCAAAAGGAAGTCAGACACTATATTACGGAGTATCCCATAACTTTTGACTCCTCGGTGTATTGTGCTAATAAACTTGAAATTAAATAAATATTCCTACGGCTGGACCATAAACACGCTCTAACAGACATTATTAAATACATAAACAAATTAAATAAACATATATCAAAGAAATAGAACTGCAGTAAGCCAGTAGGTTAGTGTCTCTGTGCTTTCTAAAACACAGTAAATAATTGACCAATTTCTTCATGAATAGTGTATATCGCATATAAGCAAAGATATAGATGAATAAATTATTTATAAGCATGCTGCTACGGTTTTTCCGTGTAACTGTGGAGTACTTATGGCCTGACGCGATCGATAGTAATCGGCCACTTTAACCTCCAATAACTCATGTACTATACAAGTTACATGCCTGTAATTTATACCAATTTAGGTTTACACTAACAGCCTTATAAAGACACGTCGATTGACAAAATCGGATGAACCGTTTATATTTTGGAAATTCGTTGTTGGGTGTTTCTTGTATATCGTCAAATACTAAACTTTAAACTAATAAAGATATTGAAAATCTGATTGTTGTTGTTGTTGTCTTCAATCCTGAGACTAGTTTGATGCAGCTCTTCATGCTACTCTATCCTGTGCAAGCTTCTTCATCTCCCAGTACTTACTGCAACCCACATCCTTCTGAATCTGCTTGTGTATTCATCTCTTGGTCTCCCTCTACGATTTTTACCCTCCACACTGCCCTCCAATGCTAAATTTGTGATCCCTTGATGCCTCAGAACATGTCCTACTAACCGGTCCCTTCTTTTTGTCAAGCTGTGCCACATACTCCTTTTCTCTCCAATTCTATTCAATACTTAATGATTAGTTATGTGATCTACCCATCTAATCTTCAGCATTCTTCTGTAGAACCACATTTCGAAAGCTTCTATTCTCTTCTTGTCCAAACTATTTATCGCTGTTGATTACTTTCCGGGATGTGAGGTCGTGGTCCAAGAACTTTTTCTGCTCCTTACGTTTCGTCCAGGACTGCGCTGGACTTCCTCAGAGACGCTGCTCCGCTGAGTCTTGCCGACTGACTGGTCGGGTGTCTGAGAGCGACTTATATATTGTGAGAAAGGGGGGCGTGGTTCAGGTGACACGTGATGAGCAGTGATAATCCATAGCAAAGATAAGGTTGACTATCGATTACCACCTTGTCAAGATAAAAATTGTTAGCAATTTTGTAGAGCCACTGTCCATATATCGCTGAGTTTCATAGCCTCCTCTTTCCTATTAAAATTATCGTGATGTTTATAAATTTCAATAGCTTCTCTGTATAGGCGTGGATAGTTATTTAACGTTGTAGATAAAACTTCGGTATCCGAAAACTTTACTTGGTGGTTTCCTGGTTGAAGAGCATGTTCCGCTACAGCTGATTTTTCTATTTTTCCAAGTCGACAAAGACTTTTATGCTCTTTCAATCGCGTATTTACGCTTCTTTTGGTAGTACCAATATAAACTTTCCCACAGGTACATGGAATTTTATACACACCACATGTCGACAGAGGAGGGCGTTTATCCTTCACAGATCGTAGTACTTGACTTATTTTCTTTGTTGGTTTAAAGACCGGTGTTATGTCATGTTTTCGTAAAATCTTACCGATCTGATCTGTTACTTTTTCAATAAAAGGGAGAACTACTGTATTTTTTCTGTCGTTGTGGTTCATTCTTATCTTTTGGTCTTCTGTTCCTTGGACGCAAAATTCTATTTATCTCTTTTTTTTGAGTAGCCGTTTTTTTCGAAAGCCTGCTTCAGATGTTTCACTTCAGCATCCAAATATTCAGATGTACATATCCGTTGCGCCCGATCGACAAGACTTTTTATGACACCTCTTTTTTGTTGTGGATGATGATTAGAATTTTTATGTAAATATCTGTCCGTATGTGTTGCCTTTCGAAAAACTTTATATTCCAAGCTTCTATCAGACCGTCTCATAACTAAGACATCCAAGAAAGATATTCTGTTATCCTTTTCTATTTCCATGGTAAACTGTATTTTTGGGTGAATTTTATTTAAATAATCAAAGAAATCGTCCAAGGCCTTTCTGCCATGGGGCCAAACCACAAATGTGTCATCTACATATCGATACCAACGAGATGGTTTGTTATTAGCTTTTTCTAGAGCTGATTGTTCAAATCTCTCCATGTAAAGATTGGCAATCGCAGGGCCTAATGGATTACCCATTGCTACTCCATCAAGTTGTTCAAAAAATTCATTATCCCACTGGAACTGACTTGATGTCAGACAATGTCTAAAAAGAACAGTCAAGTCTTCTGGAAAAATATCCGCTATGAAAATCATAACTTCGTTAACAGGAATCATTGTAAATAAGGACACAATGTCAAAACTTACAAGAATATCTTCAGGGGCCAGAGTTAGTCCCTCTAGTTTTTCAATAAAATGACGCGAGTCTTTTATATATGAGTCCGTTTTTCCAATAAATGGTTGTAAACAAGTTTTTAAATATCTTGCTATTTCATAAGTGGGAGAATTGATGGCACTGACTATGGGTCTTAAAGGAAAATCTATTTTGTGAATTTTAGGTACACCATACAATCGGGGACACATAGCTTCACTTTTCAACAAAGTTCTTTTATCTTCTTTTTGGATAGAGGTAGATGACTTAATCAAATTATTAGTTTTCCTGAGTACACCGGCTGTAGGATCTCTCGCAAGTTTTTTATACTGTCCTGACGTTAAAAGGTTCAAAATTTTTCTTCGGTAATCTTCTGTATTCATAACAACAGTAGCGTTCCCTTTATCTGCAGGAAGAACCACTATTTCTTCATCTGCATTCAAATCCTTAAGAGCCTTCCTCTCACCTTTTGTTAAATTACTTTCTAGAGGTCTGCTGTGGCTTAAAACTCTAGTGGTTTCAATTCGAATTGCATTCGCGGTTGCCTTAGGGATGTTCCGTATACCTGCTTCTATATTCGCGATAATATCTTCAAGTGGTACTTTCACTGGTGTTATAGCATAATTTCCTCCTTTTGCAAGGACGGAAATCTCGTCTTGAGATAACAGTTTCTTTGACTTGTTTATAACAGTATCAATCATCATCGTATTACTTGTAGTTGGTACATTAGCTTGTAACTTTCCGAATTTGTTCTTATGTCTACTAGTAGTCATTTCTATCGTAGCTTCCATAGTTGTAAACGTAAGATAGTCAATTTTATTTGCGTCCAAGGAACAGAAGACCAAAAGATAAGAATGAACCACAACGACAGAAAAATACAGTAGTTCTCCCTTTTATTAAAAAAGTAACAGATCGGATCGGTAAGATTTTACGAAAACATGACATAACGCCGGTCTTTAAACCAACAAAGAAAATAAGTCAAGTACTACGATCTGTGAAGGATAAACGCCCTCCTCTGTCGACATGTGGTGTGTATAAAATTCCATGTACCTGTGGGAAAGTTTATATTGGTACTACCAAAAGAAGCGTAAATACGCGATTGAAAGAGCATAAAAGTCTTTGTCGACTTGGAAAAATAGAAAAATCAGCTGTAGCGGAACATGCTCTTCAACCAGGAAACCACCAAGTAAAGTTTTCGGATACCGAAGTTTTATCTACAACGTTAAATAACTATCCACGCCTATACAGAGAAGCTATTGAAATTTATAAACATCAAGATAATTTTAATAGGAAAGAGGAGGCTATGAAACTCAGCGATATATGGACAGTGGCTCTACAAAATTGCTAACAATTTTTATCTTGACAAGGTGGTAATCGATAGTCAACCTTATCTTTGCTATGGATTATCACTGCTCATCACGTGTCACCTGAACCACACCCCCCTTTCTCACAATATATAAGTCGCTCTCAGACACCCGACCAGTCAGTCGGCAAGACTCAGCGGAGCAGCGCCTCTGAGGAAGTCCAGCGCAGTCCTGGACGAAACGTAAGGAGCAGAAAAAGTTCTTGGACCACGACCTCACATCCCGGAAAGTATATGAACAGCCATGTCACCCGGTCGTGAAAGCCTTCATTCTACAAACTATTTATCGTCCATGTTTCACTTCCATACATGGCTACACTCCGTACAAATACTTTCAGAAACGACTTCCTGACACTTAAATCTATACTCGATGTTAAAAAATTTCTCTTCTTCAGAAACGCTTTCCTTGCCGTTGGCAGCCTACATTTTATATACTCTCTACTTCGACCATCGTCAGTTATTTTGCTCCCCAAACAGCAAAACTCCTTTACTACTTTAAGTGTCTCATTTCCTAATCTAATTCCCTCAGCATCACCCGACTTAATTAAACTACATTCCATTATCCTCGTTTTGCTTTTGTTGATGTTCATCTTATATCCTCCTTTCAAGACACTGTCCATTCCGTTCAACTGCTCTTCCAAGTCCTTTGCTGTCTCTGATAGAATTACAATGTCATCGGCGAACCTCAAACTTTTTATTTCTTCTCCATGGATTTTAATACCTACTCCAAATTTTTCTTTTGTTTCCTTTACTGCTTGCTCAATATACAGATTGAATAACATCGGGGATAGACTACAACCCTGTCTCACTCCCTTCCCAACCACTGCTTCCCTTTCATGCCCCTCGTCTCTTGTAACTGCCATCTGTTTTCTGTACAAATTGTAAATAGCCTTTCGCTCCCTGTATTTTACGAATGCCACCTTTAGAATTTCAAAGAGAGTATTCCAGTCAACATTGTCAAAACTTTCTCTAAGTCTACAAATGCTAGTAACGTAGGTTTTACCTTTCCTTAATCTAGCTTCTAAGATAAGTCGTAGGATGAGTATTGCCTCACGTGTTCCAATAGTTCTACAGAATTCAAACTGATCATCCCCGAGGTCGGCTTCTGCCAGTTTTTCCATTCGTCTGTAAAGAAGTCGTGTTAGTATTTTGCAGCCGTGACTTATTAAACTGATAGTTCGGTAATTTTCACACCTGTCATCACCTGATTCCTTTGGGATTGGAATTATTATATTCTTCTTGAAGTCTGAGAGTATTTTGCCTGTCTCACACATCTTGCTCATCAGATGGTAGAGTTTTGTCAGGACTGGCTCTCCCAAGGCTATTAGTAGTTCTAGTGGAATGTTGTCTTCTCCCGGTGCCTTATTTCGACTCAGGTCTTGCAGTGCTCTGTCAAACTCTTCACGCAGTATCGTAACTCCCATCTCATCTTCATCTTCATCCTCTTCCATTTCCATAAAATTGTCCTCAAGTGCATCGCCGTTGTATAGACCCTCTATATACTCCTTCCACCTTTCTGCTTTCCCTTCTTTGAAAGTCTGATTACACTAGCAGAACTTCGTGCAAATAATAATAATGTACATGTTTCTATTTGAGGTATCATGATTACTCTGGCTACTATTAACTCCTATACTAACTGTGAAATGTCTGCCATTAAGGTTTCACAAAGTCCGCCGCCATCTTTGGCACTCTCGGCATACAAGTCTCCTTCATCGGCACAGCGTCGCCATGGAATTCGCAACCACACGGTCCCTGGACCCCGTCTAACATTCAGCACCACGCTGCCTCCGACGAGCAGCACCCCGCCGAGAGGCCCCACCGCGTCCAAGCCAACTCCAAACTTAGAATATTTTCAGGGCACCACAACTCACCCGTTACCTCACAAGCCATAGGCAGATATGGGTAATATAGAATATGTACGAGAGCCAAGAGGGAACAATAAGAGTGGAATACCAAGAACAAAGTGCTCGGATTAAACAGGGTGTAAGACAGGGGCATAAGTTTTTCGTCCCAACTGTATAGTCTACAGATCGAAAAAGCAATGACGAAAATGAAAGCAGGGTTCAAGAGTGGATTTTATATTCAAGGTGAAAGGATATCAGTGATAACATTTGCTAATGACACTGCTATCTTCAGTGGAAGTGAAGAAGAATTATATAATATGCTGAATGGAATCCGCAGTCTAATGACTACAGAATATGGATTGAGAGTAAAGACAAAAGTAATGAGAAGTTGCAGAAATGAGAACAACGAGAAACTTAATATCAGGATTTATGATCACGAAGCAGATGAAGTTACGGAATTCTGCTACTTAGACAGTAAAATAACCAATCATGGACACAGTAAGGAGAACATAAAAAGCAGACTAACACTGGCAAAAAGGGCATTCTTGGCCGAAATAAGTCTACTCACATCAAACATAGGCCTTAATTTGAGGACGAAATTTCTCAGAAAGTACGTTTAGAGAATAGCATTGTGTGGTAGCGAAACTTGGACTGTGGAAAATCCGGAACAGAAGAGAATCGAAGCATTTGAGATGTAATGCTACAGACTAATAATGAAAATTAGGTGCACTGACAAGTAAATGAATGAGGAGGTTCTGCGCAGAATCGGAGAGGAAAGGAATATGTGGAAAATACTGACAAGGAGAAGGAAGAGGATGATAGGACATTGACTTCCATGGTACCAGAGAGAGCTACAGAGGATAAAACCTGTAGAGGAAGGCAGGAATTGGAGAACATCCAGCAAATAATTAAGGACATAGGTTGCAAATGTTACTCTGAGATGAAGATGTTGACACAGGAGACCAATTCGTGGCGGCCTACATCAAACCAGTTACAAGACAGATTACTGAAAAAAAGATGCCAAATGGTCTTGCTATGTTTATGTCTTCTCACTGCACATTTTTACTCTTGTCGTCCCTAAGTTGGAACTACGTTTATTGAACAATTCCCATGCACTCGCCGTATTCATTCAGCTTGCATTTTGAGAAACCCCTAGATTGTCTTTGACTTTTCAATGCTAAGTAAAAAATTGCGAACATTCTTAAACAGTGTCACTTGCTGAAGGCTCCACCGAGCAATTCCTTAACTTCATTGACTTCGTGACCACCAATCCTGATGTTACGTTTCTAGCTGTTCTCATTTTTACTACTTCTCATTACCTTCGTCTTTCTCCGGTTTACTCTCAAATTATACTTTGTACTCATTAGACTGTTCATTCCGTTCAGCAGATCATTTAATTCTTCTTCACTTTCACTCAAGATAGCAATGTCATCAGCGAATCGAATCATTGACATCCCTTCACCTTGTACTTTAATTCCACTCCTGAACCTTTGTTTTAATTCCGTCATTGCTTCCTCGATGTACAGATTGAAGAGTAGTGGCGAAAGGCTACAGCCTTGTCTTACACCCTTCGTAATACGAGAACTTCTTTCTTGATCGTCCACTCTTATTATTCCCTCTGGGTTGTTGTACATATTGTATATGACCCGTCTCTCCCTATAGCTTACCCCAACTTTTTTTCAGAATCTTGAACAGTTTACACCATTTTATATTGTCGAACGCTTTTTCCAGGTCGACAAATCCTATGAACGTTTCTTGATTTTTCTTTAGCCTTGCTTCCATTATTAGCCGTAACGTCAGAATTGCCTCTCTCGTGCCTTTATTTTTCCTAAAGCAAAACTGACCGTCACTTAGCGCATTCTCAATTTTCTTTTCCATTCTTTTGTATATTATACTTGTAAGCAGCTTCGATGCATGAGCTGTTAAGTTAATTGTGCGATAATTCTCGCACTTGTCAGCTCTTGCCGTCTTCGGAATTGTGTGGATGATGCTTTTCCGAAAGTCGGATGGTATGTCGCCAGACTCATATATTCTACGCACCAACGTGAATAGTCGTTTTGTTGCCACTTCCCCTAATGGTTTTAGAAATTCTGATGGAATGTTATCTATCCCTTCTGTCTTATTTGACCGTAAGTCCTCCAAAGCTCTTTTAAATTCCGATTCTAATACTGGATCCCCTATCTCTTCTAAATCGACTCCTGTTTCTTCTTCTATCACATCAGACAAATCTTAACCCTCATAGAGGCTTTCGGTGTATTCTTTCCACCTATCTGCTCTCTCCTCTGCATTTAACAGTGGAATTCCCGTTGCACTCTTAATGTTACCACCGTTGCTTTTAATGTCACCAAAGGGTGTTTTGACTTTCCTGTATGCTGAGTCTGTCCTCCCGACAATCATATCTTTTTCGATGTCTTCACATTTTTCCTGCAGCCATTTCGTCTTAGCTTCCCTGCACTTCCTATTT
Source organism: Schistocerca gregaria (assembly GCF_023897955.1). NCBI lineage: Eukaryota > Metazoa > Arthropoda > Insecta > Orthoptera > Acrididae > Schistocerca > Schistocerca gregaria. The sequence goes on from NC_064920.1 coordinate 1,056,810,898, forward strand.
ATTTCATTCCTCAGCGACTTGTATTTCTGTATTCCTGATTTTCCCGGAACATGTTTGTACTTCCTCCTTTCATCGATCAACTGAAGTATTTCTTCTGTTACCCATGGTTTCTTCGCAGCCACCTTCTTTGTACGTATGTTTTCCTTCCCAACTTCTCTGATGGCCCTTTTTAGAGACGTCCATTCCTCTTCAACTGTGTTGCCCACTGCGCTATTCCTTATTGCTTATTTATAGCGTTAGAGAACTGCAAACGTATCTCGTCATTCCTTAGAACTTCCGTATCCCACTTCTTAGCGTACTGATTCTTCCTGACTAATGTCTTGAACTTCAGCCTACTCTTCATCACTACTATATTGTGATCTGAGTCTGTATCTGCTCCTGGGTACGCCTTACAATCCAGTATCTGTTTTCCGAATCTCTGTCTGACCATGATGTAATCTAATTGAAATCTTCCCGTATCTCCCGGCCTTTTCCAAGTATACCTCCTCCTCTTGTGATTCCTGAACAGGGTATTCGCTATTACTAGCTGAAACTTGTTACAGAACTCAATTAGTCTTTCTCCTCTTTCATTCCTTGTCCCAAGCCCATATTCTCCTGTAAACTTTTCTTCTACTCCTTCCCCTAAAACTGCATTCCAGTCGCCCATGACTGTTAGATTTTCGTCCCCCTTTACATACTGCATTACCCTTTCAATATCCTCATACACTTTCCCTATCTGTTCATCTTCAGCTTGCAACGTCGGCATGTATACCTGAACTATCGTTGTCGGTGTTGGTCTGCTGTCGATTCTCATTAGAACAACCCGGTCACTGAACTGTTCACAGTAACAGACCCTCTGCCCTACCTTCCTATTCATAACGAATCCTACATCTGTTATACCATTTTCTGCTGCTGTTGATATTACCCGATACTCATCTGACCAGAAATCCTTGTCTTCCTTCCACTTCACTTCACTGACCCTTACTATATCTAGATTGAGCCTTTGCATTTCCCTTTTCAGATTTTCTAGTTTCCCTACCACGTTCAAGCTTCTGACATTCCACACCCCGACTCGTAGAACATTATCCTTTCGTTGATTATTCAATCTTTTTCTCATGGTAACCTACCCCTTGGCAGTCCCCTCCCGGAGATCCGAATGGGGGACTATTCCGGAATCTTTTGCCAATGGAGAGATCATCATGACACTTCTTCAACTACATGCCACATGTCCTGTGGATACACGTTACGTGTCTTTAATGCAGTGGTTTCCATTGCCTTCTGCATCCTCATGTCGTTGATCATTGCTGATTCTTCCGCCTTTAGGGGCAATTTCCCACCCCTAGGACAAGAGAGTGCCCTGAACCTCTATCCGCTCCTCCGCCCTCTTTGACAAGGCCGTTGGCAGAATGAGGCTGACTTCTTATGCCGGAAGTCTTGGGCCGCCAATGCTGATTATTTATCAAAAATTAGGCAGTGGCAGGGATCGAACCCGGGAGCGATGACGTTTTGATTATGAATCAAAGACGCTACCCCTAGACCACGGGTACAATCATAACAATGTTCAAAGCTGAGCAGGATTCATCACAAGACTGACACATACCTTGCAGCCACACTGTCCAAAATTTCACTCAGTTTTTTGCTCAGTATTTCGCTCGTCTGTTTCGACATCGTCGTGGAGGAAGAGCTGTTGAAAATAATTAGAAAGAAATCCCTCCAGTGATTGTTTTCTCTCCAGTGAATTATGCTAACTATGCTGTACATTATTTTCTTTTTTGAAAAATACAATAGTATCTAACTATAATGTACAAAAACTTGTAGTCTGATTTGATCCATTCTAAATGGTTCTGAAATCCGCCTCCTGTGAAATCAATAGGTTTGTTTATAAATAATTCATACTCTGTGGAAGACCAATAATGTCATCTCTGTTGACTTCTTGTAAGGACATCTGTGTCACTGTTTTGTTTATGAAAAATGTTTTAGAAGTTTAAAAGTGTAGAACAAACTGTGTATGATGTTTAGTGTGTGTGTGAGACTCTGCACAAAGGGACCATAAGGAAACTGTAAGTACAAATTCTTCTAAATTTCGCCACTAACTTCACAAAAAGATCGACATCCAACCAAAAACATGCGTGTTTTCTTTTACTTTACAGTAAAGTCAACAAAATGAAGCAGAATCTCACATATCGACAACATCACATAGGAATGACATAACAAACACAAGAAACGCACTTGAAAATGGGAATCATTTCCCGAAACGCGTCGTGCGAAAAAAAAGTATAGTACACATAACGCTCATAGTACTCATAAAACTCAAATTGCTTAATTTTGTCTGAGGGATGCAGCAAACAATGGTTGTTGGCCACGTGTATTAAAAGTGATTTTTTATTACTTACTGTAGGGTGGCACGCCTCTCTCTTTGACAACTCTGTCACTCATTTTAATATTCATATTGTAGGTCACGATATAGGTGTACCCCAGTATAGCATTTGGTGTGTGTGGTTTATGACTTTTTACATTAGGAAATTGTGGGCAAAATATTGATATAACTGCACGTGTAGCCTACAGATAACTGGTATCTGAAGGGCCATAGTGGAGGCGACAGAGTACAGGGAGAAAGATGGAGTGCGGGCCATAAATGCAGTGTCCAGTGAACTGGCTGTGCGATTGATTCTGGGACTCTGTGGATTGAACCTGGTGAGGGACTTTGGACCGCGGCTCTCCCCTATTCCCACTTAGAGTCTGAGCAGGTGGTCGAAAGTCCATGAAACATTTACCTGGGACAGGCGAGAGACCGTCGCGAAAGCACCCAGTTGATGGAAAGTGGGTGGACGAAGCCATTTAAGAGAGACTGCTGTAGTCTGAGCTTTGATGCAAATGGTGGGACGGTCATAAAACTCCAAGTATTCTCACGTTAGAAGCTGTGATGATATGGACGGCGTGGCGGGTGCACATGTTTAGTGGAGGCAATACTGTATCCCCTGACGCAAGGAAGTCGCCAGGTTCTTTTAGCGAGAGGCGAAAACGTATTTCACAGGACGACTGTCTGGGAAGAATAACAGCCTTCTTTCAGAAACTGGAAATGGTTGGCCTGGAAGGATTAGATCTCTCCATAAACCAGGAACTGTGGTCCTGTCTAGGTAGACGTTTTTGCCGAAACATAGCCATGCTTACCCGAGAACGGTGCCTCCCTAGCGTAAAATATTTTTTTAGAGAAGAGAGATTTTGAGTCGCTGATTGGCTCATCTCGGGATATGTAAAGCAGAGGCTTGCTCCCCCGGCTTGGGAACACCTCGGTGCTGCGTCTGGATTGGATGCCAGACCACCAGAACTGTCAAGAGGGGAGACTCAGTGAGTATACTTCGATTGGTTTGTACAACGCAGAGGGGCTTTATTTTTTATTTTATTTTTTAATTCAGCTCCAATACTGAATTTGTATAGATTTAAGAGCCAGAAAGTCGTTTTTGAAAGTATTTGTATGGAACGTAGCCATGTATGGAAGTGAAACGTGGACGACAAATAGTATGGACAAGAAGAGAATAGAAGCTTTCGAAATGTGGCGCTACAGAAGAATGCTGAAGATTAGATGGGTAGATCACATAACTAATGAGGAGGTATTAAACAGAATTGGAGAGAACAGAAATTTATGGCACACCTTGACTAGACGAAGGGATCGGTTGGTAGGACATGTTCTGAGGCATCAAGGGATCACCAATTTAGTATTGGAGGGCAGCGTGGAGGGTAAAAATCATAGAGGGAGATCAAGAGATGGATACACTAAACAGATTCAGAAGGATGTAGGTTCCAGTAGGTACTGGGAGATGAAGAAGCTTGCACAGAATTGATTAGCATGGAGAGCTGCATCAAACCAGTCTCTGGATTGGAGACCACAACAACAACAACAACAACAACAACTGAGGCTTGGGTGAGATTTGTGATGAGCAACTAGTGATGGGCTAAGAGCCGGTGGATGTCTGCACTGTACCATCAGTGGAACTGCATATCATCTCAGACATACTGTGTGGCACGAAGGAACTTATTTGTACTGAGTCGGCAGTCTGGCGTTTGACAATTCCAGCACGCACCGTCGTGCTTGTGCATCAAATTGGTTTGGCGAGAACAGGGAACGGGTGCGCCTCACACTGAAATCTGCCGGGATCTCAAGGCTCCGACAGGGAAGTTTCCCGCGTTCTAATAACCACAACGCCAGTCCGCGTAGTTGGCAGATTTTTTGCCGACGCGTCAGAACATTACAGCCGCCGCAGCGCTCCGCTTCTCGCCCACACCGTGCCGTTTCCCGCTGCCGCCTGAATCAAGGTGAAAGGGTCAAATGTTGCTGCACCAGCGTAGGCTTGTTAAGTGATATTCATAGCTCCCTGTTCTACTGTGAACCAGAGTTTGTGGTGTATCTGGTCGTAGTTGATTCTATTTGAATAGCATTGGTCCTCACACTGGATTCATGTAAATAGAATGCGTGGTAAACGGCTTAATTCAGGGGAGAATTTGTGTAGTTTACACCACAATGAATGCTTTGCCAATCAAGCACCGTTCCTTTTCTGATTTTTGTTTGTTATTTTTATGACATTTATCAGCTTGTTGTAAGCATAAAAAGGATTAATAAAAACTTGTCACTATCCTTGTAAACATGAATACGCCACTGTTCTCATTCATACTCCCTCGACTAATCACTGTCTTTATTTCACTGTAGTGATACATGGAAACATCAGCAATTCAAAATTCAATGATATTTAATTAGTTAATTTGGTTATTAATTTGAGTTCAGAAAGTGACGAGAGACATAGGCAACAAAAGTGCCATGAGTAAGTTAACTAATTTCATATATAAAAATTGTATAAAAACATTTAGTGTCTCTTGGACATGTATTTATAATTAAAGCAAGCGACGGCTTACACTTATCTCCTTTTCAGAATATTCTGTCTTTGAGTGTGATCTTCTTTACTACTAGTGTTCGATATTCAAGAAGGAAAATAAACGAGAGTACCACGGAGAAGGTTTATACACTTCTTCCGTTCCAGCTCAAGATCGCACGGACGCTTTTACTTTCGCTCTCTCTTTACCTTAAACTGTAGTAAATGAGTTGATCTTTTTGGTAACCAACGTTTTTTGTTGCTTCACGATCGACTTCCGTGTAGTATATTAACAAAAGCGGTGTATGCCTGGTTTTTCTGGTCTTGATTGGTGTAATCCTTACATGTTATTTGCCACAAGCAAGGAAACCTCTAGTACAGCTCTATGAAATCAGTAAAAAATTCCTGAGTCCAGTGCAGGGAGATAGGCATTTTCTTAAGCCGCAACACACACTATCTACATCTACATCTACATCCATACTCCGCAAGCCACCTGACGGTGTGTGGCGGAGGGTACCCTCAGTACCGCTATCGGTTCTCCCTTCTATTCCAGTCTCGTATTGTACGTGGAAAGAAGGATTGTCGGTATGCTTCTGTGTGGGCTCTAATCTCTCTGATTTTATCCTCATGGTCTCTTCCCGAGATATACGTAGGAGGGAGCAATATACTGCTTGACTCTTCGGTGAAGGTATGTTCTCGAAACTTTAACAAAAGCCCGTACCGAGCTACTGAGCGTCTCTCCTGCAGAGTCTTCCACTGGAGTTTACCTATCATCTCCGTAATGTTTTCGCGATTACTAAATGATCCTGTAACGAAGCGCGCTGCTCTCCGTTGGATCTTCTCTATCTCTTCTATCAACCCTATCTGGTGCGGATCCCACACTGCTGAGCAGTATTCAAGCAGTGGGCGAACAAGCGTACTGTAACCTACTTCCTTTGTTGTCGGATTCCATTTCCTTAGGATTCTTCCAATGAATCTCAGTCTGGCATCTGCTTTACCGACGATCAACTGTATATGATCATTCCATTTTAAATCACTCCTAATGCCTACTCCCAGATAATTTATGGAATTAACTGCTTCCAGTTGCTGACCTGCTATTTTGTAGCTAAATGATAAGGGATCTTTCTTTCTATGTATTCGCATCACATTACACTTGTCTACATTGAGATTCAATTGCCATTCCGTGCATCATGCGTCAATTCGCTGCAGATCCTCCTGCATTTCAGTACAATTTTCCATTGTTGCAACCTCTCGATACACCACAGCATCATCTGCAAAAAGCCTCAGTGAACTTCCGATGTCATCCACCAGGTCATTTATGTATATTGTGAATAGCAACGGTCCTATGACACTCCCCTGCAGCACACCTGAAATCACTCTTACTTCGGAAGACTTCTCTCCATTGAGAATGACATGCTGCGTTCTGTTATCTAGGAACTCCTCAATCCAATCACACATTGATCTGATAGTCCGTATGCTCTTACTTTGTTCATTAAACGACTGTTGGGAACTGTGTCAAACCCCTTGCGGAAGTCAAGAAACACGGCATCTACCTGTGAACCCATGTCTAAGGCCCTCTGAGTCTCGTGGACGAATAGCGCGAGCTGGGTTTCACACGACCGTCTTTTTCGAATCCCATGCTGATTCCTACAGAGTAGATTTCTAGTCCCCAGAAAAGACATTATACTCGAACATAACTATAGTAACAGTTGGAACGTCTAGCGTGACCGAGAGTAGATTGACAGCGCAGCTAAGTTTGACGAGCTGTATGACTAATGCGAGTCTCCATGCACTGACTTGTCAGCGGTCTTGTATGTACACAAAGATACAGCGCAACAGTCTTTGTAAAACTTCATTCAGTTCACGCAAGACTGTCAAACTTCCGTCCACACGTAACGTTTTATTTGACAAATCTGGCACGATCATGAACGACTGACGACAAAACTTTACGTGTAGACCAGGCTTAAGACGATGCAGACATATGCTCGAGGTGCAAGGTTCAAACTGCTGTTCGTCATACAGATTCATGTTTTCCGCAGTTTCTCTTCAGACAACTATGGGCAGCATGCAATTCCTGCGTATAGCAGCGTCCACCTGCTGCCGTGGACGTAGCAATTGGATATCAAATCAACTGCGAACAAGGGTGTTAGGCTGATCTGAGAAGATGCGAGAGCTGCGTTACACATGAGGGAAGAGAGCGCCGCACAGACCGACAGCTTTGGGGCGGGGTACTTAGCTGACAATCTCTGTCTAGGAAACGAAAACCGCCCATTAACTGGATCTGAAAACTCAACTGATTACAACAGCAACCACAACCTGGTTCTCAGAGCTGTTCCACTTTAACAGGAACTCCAGTACTGCACTCGTGGCTGCCGCATCGCGGTCGCGAAGTGGGGCCGAGGCAGTTTCAGATAAGTTTTACAGTATGACGATAATTTATGCATTTGTAGTTTTAGCTTGACGATGTCCACTTTAGACAAACGACAGATATTGTTATTCTGAAGAAGGTTGGGTTATCACGACTGATACCTAGGTAAATTTCTAGGTAAACGGTGCAACTGAGGCTGTCCATCATTAAAATTAAAGTTAATATTCCCAGTTCTAAGCAAAGAAGGGAAAGCAGAAAGGTGGAAGGAGTATATAGAGGGTCTATACAAGGGCGATGTACCTTGAGGACAATATTATGGAAATGGAGGAGGATGTGGATGAGGATGAGATGGGAGATACGATACTGCATGAAGATTTTGACAGAGCAGTGAAAGACCTGAGTCGAAACAAGGCCCCCGGAGTAGACAACGTTCCATTGGAACTACTGACGGCCTTGGGAGAGCCAGTCCTGACAAAACTGTACCATCTGGTGAGCAAGGTGTATGAAACAGGCGAAATACCCTCAGACTTCAAAAAGAACATAGTAATTCCAATCCCAAAGAAAGCAGGTGTTGGCAAATGTGAAAATTACCGAACAATCAGTCTAATAAGCCACAGCTACAAAATACTAACACGAATTCTTTACAGACGAATGGAAAAACTAGTACAAGCCGACCTCGGGGAAGATCAGTTTGGATTCCGTAGAAATACTGGAACACGTGAGGCAATACTCACCCTACGACTTATCTTACAAGCTAGATTAAGGAAAGGTAAACCTACGTTACTAGCATTTGTAGACTTAGAGAAAGCTTTTGACAATGTTGACTGGAATACTCTCTTTGAAATTCTAAAGGTGGCATTCGTAAAATACAGGGGGCGAAAGGCTATTTACAATTTGTACAGAAAACAGATGGCAGTTACAAGAGACGAGAGGCATGAAAGGGAAGCAGTGGTTGGGAAGGGAGTGAGACAGGGTTGTAGTCTATCCCCGATGTTATTCAATCTGTATATTGAGCAAGCAGTAAAGGAAACAAAAGAAAAATTTGGAGTAGGTATTAAAATCCACGGAGAAGAAATAAAAACTTTGAGGTTCGCCAGTGACATTGTAATTCTATCAGAGACAGCAAAGGACATGGAACGGAATAGACAGTGTCTTGAAAGGAGTATATAAGATGAACATCAACAAAAGCAAAACGAGGATAATGGAATGTAGTCGAATTAAGTCGGGTGCTGCTGAGGGAATTCGATTAGGAAATGTGGTGCTACAGAAGAATGCTGAAGATTAGATGGGTAGATCACATAACTAACGAGGAGGTATTGAATAGGATTGGGGAGAAGAGAAGTTTGTGGCACAACTTGACTAGAAAAAGGGATCGGTTGGTAGGACATGTTCTGAGGCATCAAGGAATCACCAATTTAGTACTGGAGGGCAGCGTAGAGGGAGACCAAGAGATGAATACACTAAGCAGATTCAGAAGGATGTAGGTTGCAGTAGGTACTGGGAGATGGAGATGCTTGCACAGGATAGAGTGGCATGGAGAGCTGCATCAAACCAGTCTCAGGACTGAAGACCACAACAACAACATTTATATTAACAGAATCTTCCGTCGGTTCTTGGTAGAACAACATTATAATAATAAATGAAAAGCACCGCTCCTGCAAACTGGTGCTTTTCATTTATTATTAATATTTATACAGTTGCTGACAGGGCCGCGAGATGTTGAAGGTATTTAACAACTATATTCTTTCTTCTACATGTATCTGAAGATAAAATTAGAGAAATTCGAGTCCGCGTTGAGGTTTACTGTCAGACAGTCAACCCGCGTACCATACGCGACTGTAGCAGGAAAGGGTTAAAGTGACAGCGGTACACAAAGTACCCTCTGCCACACACCGCAAGGTGGCTTGAGAAGTACAGAAGTATTTGCTTTGTTGGGCAAAGTACGCCCACTTTCTTCACCCCACATTCTCCAAGCCAGCAAATGATCTGTCCTAAAATGCCAAAATGAAGACGGGGGATTAAAATATAACTTTCCTTCCAAAATCTCTGCTTCCTCAGTACTGTGCTATGTGGGCCCAACGGGGTTAGTCGCAGCGCGAAAAACAGTTGCGTGTATTCACTCTGCATTCATAATCAGTTAGTGCATACTGTAAAGCCTTTCCATTATGATTATTTTACTCTGGTGATGCCTTCACTGCACTTCAGTTTGCATGAATCTAACAGAAAAGACAAAGCTTTTGGTTTACAGTTAAGAAGTGTTCCCAGAGCGCCAACTCGATCAAGTGTAGAGCGGTAAGCTGCATCCGTATCCTGCAACGGACTTCTGCGCCTGGTGGCAGTGCTTTCACCATTGGTCAGCGGGAGCATGACTCACGACCAGGTTAGGAGCGTCAGCCTTGAGCCTCCCACACATTTCCCCGTCGATCCCATTCCCTTCCCTTCCGAAGCGCTTCCTGCACGACTTGCGAGAAGAACAACCCGAAGAGAAACGATAGCTCTGTCGGAGTGCCGCTGATCTGATGAAAGTGCTTTCACCGAACAACACAGACGCTTTGGATTCATTGTACTGAAATTGATAAAGTCTGCACGTCGTAAACATGTTACTACCAAGATGCCCCACATACGGCAAGTAACAGAAATTAACAATAGCATATTACATTCGACCACTTTTTATTATTCTCAATGAGACCAACACTTTCAACAGGTATTGTTTTTCGCCTGTCATTTACTGATATGAGATAGTAAGGATGTATAGTACACAGTGGAGCAAAAACTACATTTCTGATGAATTTGTAGAAATTCTTTCTTACAAAACAAAATTTTTGTAATCATTTAAAAAATATATTTTTGCCAACCTTTTGGAGTAAAAGAAAAATAATTTGGCAGCTAATTATTGAATGAACTTACAATTTTAAAAGTGTGTTGCATATGTTCACTATTTACTGTGTATAACACAGTGAAACGGCTATGATTTTTTACATTATTAATACTTGAATGGCTTAGATCAAACAGAAAACACTGATGGAATGTTAAATATAATTACAAGTATTAAGCTTAAATTCGTTTTGCTCAGTGAACATCAAGTCTACGAAAACTGATTAGACACAGAATATAATCTTTTGGTAGCCACAGGCAACGCTGAAGGCAGAATCATTGCAGTGTCCTTATGTAACACACAAACTGTGTCTTCTGCTTCTTGGAATACAAAAACTGTTTTTTATTGCACTTTTTAGAATGTATCAGACAACATATTGATCACCACCACTTATCAGGTTCAACGCTTACAAGGGGAGGCCACGGCGTTTGGAACGCAGATGCACTGTAAACTTCGTACACTCGTAGTACTCCACGAGGTCAACAAAATGTGTAAGCAGTAGCGCGTATTTCTCATGCGTTATTGAGAAAATCGGTCGTCAGATATATACCTGTGCGTGGCCATTTTTACCACGAAGCGGTGGGTGCCGAGTGATTAGCGTTCAAGCCCCGTAAACGTTGGATCGCTGGATCGAGTCCGGTTCGTCAGTTTTTTTTTTTTTATTTCTGGCACAGTCATTTTATATTACAAATGATTTAATGGGAAAAATATGTGTAACCAGATTAGCTTTTATTAAATTTTCAATGTTATTTGGCAGTCTATGAATTTTTATTATCACAAATGATATAATAGTCTTAACTATAGACTAGTAAACGACTAAATGCATAAAGTGATACTAAAAATGTATACTTGCCCGTGATATGAAAAATCCCTTCTACCTGGAAGGAGCCCGAAACTACTTGTTACCTGCAGATTTTGACCGGCACAGACGGCTTTCAAAAGATGTACAATTAATCGACATTACAAGTTACACGATGGTATTTTTCGTAAAACGATGTAAAACATAAAGTTAAACGGCACCAGCTGCATTGATTAAATGCTGTTTCTGCATACGCAAGATCTTGTGAAGTTTTCATTGGAAAAACAAACCTTGTTAACATTTTCAAAAACCTCTCTTTCAGCCGATAATTTGGAAGCAAACCATGCATAACGCAGCCCTTTCTTAAATATCGGCGCTGATAATTGGTCATGCAGTATCAAGTGCATTTTATTAGCATCTTCACCAGAAGCAGTTTTCTCGTTCTCTTTCGATTAAATACGAGCAATTTTGAAGAACAGGAGAAGCATACATTTTCAGAGTTACTTTATGCGTTTGGTCGTTTACTAATCGATAGTTATGAATATTATATTATTTGTGATAATAAAAATTTGCAGATTGTCAAATAACATTGTAAATTTAATAAAAGTTCATCCGATTACACATATTTTCCCATTATATCAATTGTAATATAAATAGTAAAGAAAATGATTGTGACAAAAATAAAAATAAAACCTGACGGACGGGACTCGATGCAGTGACCCAGCGATTACGGGGCTTGCACGTTAACCACTTTTTTCTTTATCGTTGGGTTTGGTCGTTGCGGACGTCACGTGACATCCGTTCAAGTTCGTTTGTTGATCCTGGTACTTAGTTTTCTATTACTGAGGCCATTTTGTTCGTTTTCGTTCGTTGCATCTGCTCGTAGCGGACGTCACAAGACACCCGTTTCAGTTCTTCGTTGATCCATTAACTCATTATTATTATTATTATTATTACAGAGGGCAACTAACCATCTGACCGAACACGCTGAATTGCCGTGCCGGCACCACTCGGCTGCCACCGCTTCGTGGTAGAAATGGCCACGCACAACCGTATATATTTGACGACCGAAATTGTCGTGTGATTTTCTCAAATGCGCTTGAGAAGTATGCGCTACTGCTGACACGTTTTGTTGTCCTAATGAAATACTACTAGTGTACAAAGTTTACAGTATATCCGCGTTCCAAACGTCGTGGCCTCCCTGGTTAGCTATAAAAAAAAAGAAACAAATACTTTGGAAATTTTAACAAAATATAACGTCCAATCACATCCCAATTCAGTTTAAGAGAGTCTAGAGATAAACTGCCCTCTGTTCCATCAGATAAGGTTTTTTTCTCCTTGTTCGCTTGAAGCCCTTTTACTTTCACGTTTCTGAGTTTTCTCTTTGTTGGTCTCTTCGCACTTCTTTTCTCTTTCCCCTCTTACTTTAGCCTTTTCCTTAAAGCTTCTTTCTGCAATAGCCTCCTTCTCAGACGTCCAAGTCAATTTGATGTTTCTCTCTTCTGAGCGTCTAGTTGTTTGTCTAACGTTATCACTGTATAAAATTCTATTCACTGTCTCAACATTTTACACTTCATCTTTCTAAGTGTTTGGAGGGGGCGCACATCCCTCTGATTCCAATGGCTCTACTGGATTAGGCACACCACCACAATGTAGAGAATCCTGTGAAACTGCCGGCATAAAGAAATCAGACTCATCGAAGACATCGACATTGAATAGGTAAATTCCACATTTTCTAAAGCGAGAAGTTGCATTTGTTGGTGTCGTTGCTTTCAGAAAACTTTCATAAGCACGTTCAGCAATTTCATAAATTGTCATAGGCCTAAATTTCTCAGCATTCACGAGTCTACGTGGTTTCACTGTGTACTGTATACAAGTGTTTACTATGTTCTAAAAACATCAGAAAGTAAAAATTAGTTAACATTCGTAACCTACACATCTAACACGTCTAAAACTGATCAATGTATAACTGATAGTGTGTATATTATCACAAAGTAGCAAATTTCTCTTACCTGCATATATTATGGAAAATATTAAACTTATAAATAGATGTTAATCGTAATTTCTGAATAACAAAGAGATTAAATAACATAAAGAAGAATATAGTTCACTAAATTTTCCACCGATACAGCCAAAGGTGTCTCTGATAAATACCAACATATAGTGATTGCAACATGTAGAAAAAATATTGCTAGAAACAGCCGAAATGGAATGTTTCACTGTGTACTACTTTCCCGTACCAACTTCTGATAGAAATGATGTGAACACGGCAAGTTCGTCAGCAACCATTAGAATATTCTGCAAAGTGCGGAACTAATTTAATATACTCAAAATCGTCACCTAGGAAATAAGCTGCAGAAAAGCATGGAGAAATAAAAGTGGTTGCCAAACATCTTGTTCGGTGACAGCCTCAACAGAAAGAAAAAATGGTAACAAAGGTTCATTCCTATTTACCAGTGACTGGATATGTTGTTATTTAACTGGTTCGTGACCTCAGTTACCGTTGTAACCAGGCCTGTGGAAAATAAATCTCTGTATTTGGTTACACGCGTGCTGCCGCCAAGCTACAAGACAAAAATATCATTTCATTTTATACATTTTACCTTGACTGCTTTACCGTGAGTTAACGAACGAAATAATCGCAATCTGTTGCCACAGAACAACAGTGTGAAACGGTGTGTGATCTGACAGCCAGTAAAGTCACTATGTCAACTTAAAAAAATGACAAGTATCTAATTGCACACTGTCACGGTGTAGAGCTGTATTTCTCAGATTGGATTTAGTTTCCTGGACAGTGTCTACCACATACTAATGACGAACTTTGTTACTTTATCTGAAACATGTGCAGTTTAAGAGACGGACTCCTCTGAAAAAAAATGAAAAGTAAACAGTTAATTTCTGCCTCATTTTTACATAACTTCCTTCACTGTACACAACATTTGTTTGCAATACGAAACAAATGGTGTGAATTTAAGGTGCAACATTACTACCTACGATCTATAACTGCCAGTAATTTAAGCAAATATGTCCATTTTTTAATTTCTTCGAAACAAACCAATGATACCTCAATCACATCTGTGTCGTTCAAGCTAGGGCACTTCTGGTCCATGTTTAACTTTAAACATTGGCTCTGGCAAAACTTAGGTCACTAGCTGACCTTGCAAATAGTATAAAGAACAATATTTTAACTGTTAGTACATACGCTAGCTCTCATATTTTCTCTTTCTGGATACTAAGTGAAACAAACACGTGGGAGTGAGAATTGTTTATTATTAAAATTAGATTTTGTGTCTATTCATGCTTAATACATAACATGTTAGTTATACAGCATTCTTTGAACTTTTCGTTGATAAATTTGATTTGTTCAGGTTTTTGTATTCCGGTGGCTTCAGGCATCTGTTGGTCTACCCAGTCCTCACACTTTCCCTCAAAAACTCCTGTTCCCCTCCGTAGTTCTTTTCTTCGGCTAGAGCCATGTTCTGCATTGTCCATGAATATAAATTGCCAACATATGAGAGTCTAGTCTTACAACATCCGATACATATTACAAAAGGAAAGTCTATGAAAATAAACTTACAAAATTTCGGGCATGCAGCCGCATAAATTCATCATCTTTTTCTAATATTTCGTCTGAATGCCGTCCATCCAACTTCAGACTGAGCCGAGGTGACTAACGCTCCACGTGTCGTCTCGTCTCGCTAAGTCACGGACTGCCTAAATCCGGTGGTGGAGGAGGCTAAGCAGCAGTGCTGCAGTTACATTGTCCTTTTAAACCCGAGGACCGAACCACTGCGTATGCGGCCAAAGATACACAAGAGCCAGAGACGTTGATAGGCGGCAAAGAGATATAACATGTGCATGGAAATTGAATATATGGTTGCATAGTCGATCCACACGGTGACATCTAAATGTCACGGAGAGCTGCACCGTCGCGACGTCATTGTGATTAATTAAAGAAATTGCCGGATTACCTGATTTGTCCAAACTGAAGCCGCTATATCTCTTAATAAAACTCGTCGCCAACCGAATTTCAGTTGCTTCTTTCACTACTGAATCCCAGAATGATGAAGTTGAGGCTAAAAGTGCGACCGCTCATAATCGGGCAGACTGCACTTACGGTGCACGAGAGATGCACAGTGCACTGCAGGTACACACCTGTCTCTTACGACCTAATAAACCTGCGGTGGTTCAAATGGTTCAAATGCCTCTGAGCACTATGGGACTTAACTTCTGAGGTCATCAGTCCCCTAGAACTTAGAACTATTTAAACCTAACTAACCTAAGGACATCACACACATCCATGCCCGAGGCACGATTCGAAGCTGCGACAGTAGCGGTCGCACGGTTCCGGACTGTAGCGCCTAGAACCGTTCGGCCATTCCGGTGGCGGAGCACTGTATTGACACTGGGCACTCTATGGTGTACGATAATGTCGAAATTTTGCTCAGTTCGTGTTTCTCTTTCTTCTGCACCTTATTTCTCTTCCCATCAGTTTCGCCTCTTAAATTTACGGTTTTGGACTTCTGTGCACATGTTATTCTTTCCTTTTTTTATGTTCTGTTTCTTGCTCTCGTAGATCTGTCTTTCCCTGGTTATCTTCTGTTGCTGCGTCCACTTCTTCCGCAGCTTCTACTTAATTTCTAACTCCACGACCGTTAACTGCAGCTGACATTCGTGGAGCTACAAAATCTGAGGATGGTCAAAAACTGACAGGAACCGGTTACCGTCAAAATAAACATCTATGCAGTCGAGACCGTTTGTGGGATTCTTAAAGTTCTTTGTGTCTGACTTATAACTGGATATCAGCTTCTTGCAGAACTGGGCGTACCGGCGTAACCAACTGTGGTTCCATAAGGAACTGTTGTGCACAGCAACCGTAGGCTATTAGAAAGGAGAGGCACACAGCAATCAGTAGCAATCCCATTAGTTTGTACTACACTTGCACGTATAGATTTCGGTTATAAATAGCCATCATCAATGCATTTGAGCTACCGCCCTAAAAACTCGCGGTGATTCGTGTCACCGTAGGATCTTACTGGTGTACAGGCATAATTTTCCTTCTGCCTATATAACACTTTTGCTAATAAAGTGCTTACCTTATTCGAACACTGTTTTCCCCCAAAACTTACTAGATTTAGAGCAAAGTTTACAAAGAAGCCATGGATTACTCAAGGAATATGGGTATCTTGTAAAACAAAAAGAAAACTGTATCTGTCAATCCGCAACAGTTCCGATGTTGCTGCTATAGCACATTACAAGAAATAGTGCAAAAAGACTGTCATACGGATGTCAAAGCAAATATGTTACAAGGAAAAGACAGTCATATCAGACAACAAAATAAAGACAATATGGGGCATAGTGAAGGAGGAGACCAGTAGAACTAGACATGAAGAGGAACAAATAGCATTAAGAGTAAATGATACATTGGTGACAGATGTGTATACTGTTGCAGAACCTTTTAACAAACATTTTAGAACTGTTACTGAAAAGATGGGGTTGTCAGGTTCGGTAGATGCTGCTATGGAATACCTCAGACCAGACATTTCAAGAAACTTCCATAATATGAATTTGACCCTCACTATCCCAGCAGAAATAATGTCCATCATAAAATCTCTAAAATCAAAAACATCTAGTGGGTATGATGAAATATCAACAAAGTTAATTAAAGAATGTGATTCTGTTCTAAGTAACATATTAAGCTATCTGTGTAACCAGTCGTTTATCAGTGGAATATTCCCTGAATGGTTGAAATATGCTGAAGTTAAGCCACTTTCTAAGAAGGGAGATAAAGGAATAGCATAAAATTTCCGTCCAATTTCACTGTTGCCAGCATTCTCAAAAATTTTAGAAAAAGTAATGTACAATCGGCTTTGCAACCATCTTATCTCAAATAACATACTGTCAAAGTCACAGTTTGGATTTCTAAAAGGTTCTGATATTGAGAAGGCTATCTACACTTACAGTGAAAAGGTGTTTAATTCATTAGACAAAAATTTGCAGGCAACTGGTATATTTTGTGATCTGTCAAAAGCATTTGACCGTATAAATCATTATATCCTTTTAAGTAAATTAGAATATTATGGTGTAACAGGAAATGCTGCCAAATGGTTCAAATCTTATATTTCTGGCAGGAAACAAAGGGTGTTATTAGGAAAGAGACATCCATTAAGCTATTAGGCAGCATCCAACTGGGAACTAGTTATATGTGGGGTCTACAAGGTTCCATTTTGGGGCCTTACTTTTTCTTGTATATATCAATGACCTTTCATCAGTAACATTACCAGATGCCAAGTTCGTTTTGTTTGCCGATGATCCAAACATTGCAATAAATAGCAAATCAAGCGTAGTCTTAGAAAGATCAGCTAATAAAATATTTGTGGACATTAATCACTGGTTCCTAGCCAATTCTTTGTCACTAAACTTTGAAAAAATACACTACATGCAGTTCTGAGCTTGTAAGGGGTGTCCCACGAGTATATGCCTAACATACGATCACAAGCAGATAGAAGAAGCGGACAGTGTTAAATTCTTGCGATTACAACTTGATAATAAATTCAACTGGGAGGAGCACACCACAGAACTGCTGATGCGTCTTAACAAATCTCTATTTGCAATGCGAATTGTGTGAGACATAGGGGATATAAAAATGAAAAATCTGGCATACTATGCTTACTTTATTTCCATAATGCCATATGGGATTACTTTTTGGGGCGACTCATCAAGGCAAGCTAACGTTTTCCTGGCACAAAAAGGTGCAGTAAGAGTTATATGTGTTTTGAACTCAAGAACATCCTGCAGAAGCCTGTTTAGGGAACTAGGGATAATAACTACTGCTTCCCAATATATTTATTCCTTAATGAAATTTGTCATTAAAAATTTATCACTTTTTCAAACCAACAGCTCAATTTCTGGAATCAATAATAGAAATAAGAATAATCTTCACAAGGATTTAAAGTCACTTAGTCTTGTACAAAAAGGTGTACATTATTCAGGAACACACATTTTCAATAACTTGCCAGCAGCCATAAAAAAGCTTAACAACCAATGAAAATCAGTTTAAGGGAAGCCTAAAAAAAGGGAAGCCAAAAAAATATATACCGGGCACTTCGTGTCATTATTAAGTCTACTACTGAGTAGTGGCCAGCTCCTTCTACTCCTCTGATGATTTTCACAGTAAAACCAACTGATTTATATAAGTACAATATAACTTGTGCACAATTTCAGTGCAGGAATGTGTTCAATATACTTTTTTATTTTAAACTTTTTTATTTTAAATTCAGTACATTAGTATTTGCAGAATGACTCTTTCATATAGTGTTCATTACAAAATGACGATCATTCCACTTGGGACCTGTGGAATGGTACATTAGCTTATTTGTTTTAGTTGTAAATATTTGTCATGTATTGTTGTTTTTCTGACATGTTCTACATCCTAGAGGACCTCCTCACTACGGATCAGTTGGAATGGAAGTAAATCTAATCTAATCTAATCTAATCTATACACCGGTAAGATCGTATGATGACACGTACTGCCGCGAGTTTATTGGGTCGAAACTCAAATATACTCAAGATGTCTAATTATATCCGAAATCTAGATATGCAAGAGTAATAAAAACTAATGGCATTGTTAGTAACTTCTGCATGCCTCTCCTTCCTAATACTGACATCGTCTATGGTGGACAGCTGCCGAAACACGTTCCTCACAGATATAGACTGGGAAATTCCTGCTTCCTGCTCTGATCAAGGGCACGAGAAAATTTCAGTGTTCTGTCATAGAGAGATTGCTGAAGTATGATATCGTAGAGGTCTGTAATCTCAATTGGGTCGTCTTCGCAGAACGTAGGTGGCTGAAGTTTGGTCCTATAAACATGTGAAGGATAACAGCACTGACCTAGCCAGATGCACGTTATAGTACTGGTATGAGGTCTAGAAAACTTGATTTTCACGGAATACTCGGCTGTATTGCAGTTTAATGTCGTCTTTTCGATTGTGGTAAGATCTCCAATACCTGTGACCATTACTGATGGACTTTTTACCTTTGAGCCCGCAACAAAATCTGTATGACGGAGACAAGTGTAGTAAGACTGGCCATCAATCACACTTTGTTTCTCCGAGTGGTCTGCCACCTCGTTAAGTGAGATACCAGAGTCCATAGTCCGTAATAGCTCAACACGTTGATTGGACTTTCACTCTGATTGACTACAGATGTGAAAATTACCGAACTATCAGTTTAATAAGTCACGGCTGCAAAATACTAACACGAATCCTTTACATACGAATGAAAAAAATGGTAGAAGCCGATCTCGTGGAAGATCAGTTTGGATTCCGTAGAAATATTGGAACAACTGAGGCAATACTGACCCTACGACTTATCTTAGAAAATAGATTAAGGAAAGGCAAACCTACGTTTCCTGCATTTCCTGCTTAGAGAAAGCTTTTGACAATGTTGACTGGAATACTGTCTTTCAAATTCTGAAGGTGGCAGGGGTCAAATACAGGGAGCGAAAAGCTATTTACAATGTGTACAGAAACCAGATGGCAGTTATAAGAGTCGAGAGGCTTGAAAGGGAAGCACTGGTTGGGAAGGGAGGGAGACAGGGTTGTAGCCTATCCCCGATGTTATTCAATCTGTTATTGAGCAAGCAGTAAAGGAAACAAAAGAAAAATTCGGAGTAGGACTTAAAATCCAGGGAGAAGAAATAAAAACTTTGAGGTTTGCCGATGACATTGCAATTCTGTCAGAGACAGCAAAGGACCTGGAAGAATAACTGAACGGAATGGACAGTGTCTTGAAAGGAGGAACATGAACATCAACAAAAGCAAAACGAGGATAATGGAATGTAGTCGAATTAAGTCTGGTGATGCTGAGTGAATTAGATTAGGAAATGAGACACTTAAAGTAGTAAAGGAGTTTTGCTATTTGGGGAGCAAAATAACTGATGATGGTCGAAGTAGAGAGGATATAAAACGTAGACTGGCTACGGCGAGGAAAGCGTTTCTGAAGAAGAAAAATTTGTTAACATCGAGTAAAGATTTAAGTGTACTGAAGTCGTTTCTGAAAGTATTTGTGTAGAGTGTGGCCATGTATGGAAGTGAAACGTGGGCGATAAATAGTTTGGACAAGAAGCGAATAGAAGCTTTAGAAATGTGGTGCTACAGAAGAATGCTGAAGATTAGATGGTTAGATCACATAACTAATGAGGAGGTATTGAATAGAATTGGGGAGAAGAGAAATTTATGGCACACCTTGACTAGAAGAAGGGATCGGTTGGTAGGACTTGTTCTGAGGCATCAAGGGATTACCAATTTAGTATTGGAGGGCAGTATGTAGGGTAAAAATCGTAGAGGGAGACCAGGAGATGAGTACACTAAGCAGATTCAGAAGGATGTAGGTTGCACTAGATACTGGGAGACGAAGAAGCTTGCACAGGATAGAGTAGTATGGAGAGCTGCATCAAACCAGTCTCAGGACTGAAGACCACAACAACAGACCACTTTTAATTACGACGAGTACGTGGAGGTTAGTGTGGGAGCACTACGGCAGGTTTTTCAGTGCACTTCTCGAATCAATGACAATAAGGATGCCGTCGAACTGATTTGCCTGCTTACCGGAGGGCCTCTTCAATTGCAAGAACTCCGGCAGTAAAAATGCTGGCTATCGTCGGAAGCTTAAACATAGACCAAGATGCGGGATCCCCGCAGACGTAAGCAGAGCACATGCCGTCAGTGAGAATCCTGACTCATGACAGTCACGTTGATGCATCAGATGGAAATCACTAGTGAATATTGGATCCGACCCTCTGGATTGATGGAAGATTGTGGGCCGGTAGTTCAGTATTTCAGGCTACAAGTAGGAGGCAGAGTCTTTTAAAAAGGGGGGTATCAACTATCATTGCTGTCTGAAACACTGAACTACTAGAGGTGCCCGTTTCCTTCGAATTCTGAATTCTCAGTGAAGCACTTGAGATGATGAACTGTTTGTGGTGCTCTACTAAGTATGCATTTCTGAGCCAAGAGAGTCCTTCATAATTGAAGGGGCATCTCCCTCGCGTTCACCAAAAGCAGGTGCAGAAAACATTGCCCCGAGACAGATTCATGTGGTGCGCCATTGCAGAGTATCGATCTTGCTTAGTAGACACGTCGAGACATTGCCATGTAAGTCGTAGAACGGAACGTCGGCCAGCGGTGGCGTTCTTCTTCGCCAGCAAGTTGTCTACGCTGCTGGTCATTTGTGTGGTGGCGTCGACGCGGCTCGGAGAGGGTGGCACAGAACGTCATTGCAGGCACACCGTTACGGTGTAAGTGAAAAGTGACATGATGGCGCCCAGGTATGTGACTTGCGATCAAACGCTCCGACATGGCTGTTAATCACGATGCTCGACACCAGCAGCAAAATACACTGCCGGGAAAAATCAGTACTTCTCGAAAGACGACGTCGATGGTTTACGACACCTGGGGGACAGTAGATGTGCTGATAATGGTTTCAGTGATGTCCACTAACAAATAACGCAGTGACATAGTCACCAGAGCGCCGTCTGTGGGGATGCAATAGGGTATGCTCACACGTAGAAGGCTCAGTGGGAATGTAAACGTGTGAAGCAAGCAGGCAACCATGGTACAGAGACGCACTCGTGCCTTCCACAGCCAGCTCCAATGGGAGGGTGGCAGGGGCAGTGGGGGGGGGGGGGGGGGGCAAGTCTCTCAAGGGTTCGTATCCCTCATGATACCCAGTTAACAAATATCACACTTCTATTGTAAAAGAAATTTTGTATCATATATAGCATAAAAAAGAGAAAGATCACTACCGCTACGCCAGCATAGCCAGTCTGACTCTTGTTCCTCACTTTATTTCTTTTTTTATGATTCTTACAGAACAATTGCATACAATTCTGTTTCATGCTTAATCTTGAATCCAAAATATTTTCTTCGGAAATCGTACTTGTAATTATGCCCTTCCTTTAAATGTTGCTGGAAATCGTGCGAAAATATTTCCCCAACTAGTGTATATGCCAACATCTGAAAAACGTCGTTATAATTTGGTAAGACTGCCAACAACGTTCAAAGATAAGGCGCTTCTTATTCTATCACACAGTGATTTTGTACGAAATATACAGTAAATATTTTGCATTCAAGAGTAAACACAAAATAAAATACTCGCATTTTATGTAACTGTACTGAAAGAACCATAAAGTGAAGAAATGAATATGACGGAATTGCATTGTCTTACATAGGAACTCTCAAGTTACTTGATGTGACTTTATTTCTTGTTCAAAAAAGCTTGACCTTCAGAGGCACATCTCATAATACTAGAGATCCAAGTAATGGAATTTTTCTCGGAATATTAGAACCGTTGAGTCACTTCGATTTAGTTCTTGCAAATCAATTTGGAGCATCAGCCATGGACAAGAAGCTGGAAAACATTTACAGGGGCATTATCTGTGAAATAATACTCAGAATTAATTTACTAAAAATCATTCAACAGCAATCAGCGCATGAAATATTTCTTTATGTAAGACAACCGTTTACGACAGACTTGGCTCTCATGTTCATGTCTGAAGTCTTTTTGGTGTGAAACGTTTTCATTTTACGTTGAACCTGACGCAAGCTGTCACATGGATAAAAATCCGTTTGTCTTCAATAAAGAAATATTTTATGCGATCTCAGCTGTTGAATGTTTTTAGCAGGTAAACAAATCGCTGCTTCAGTACTCTTAAAATGAGAGAATTCAATAGAATTAATTTATTTCTAGTTGTGCCCATCATGTCAGGAGTGCCATCTTGGAAAATGAGAAGTATTATCAATTAGTGTTGAAGCAACTCCTGATTATTCACTTGTTGCAGAGCCAACATTCATCCTGCGTTACATTTATTTCAGTATGGAGATTGATAAATATGAGATAAATGAACTTTTATTAGAATTCATAGGTTGTAATAAGAAAACATAAATTGGTATTGCACATTTAAAATTCGACCATTACCTTTTAAATACTCAATCCCTACAAGTGAATGCTGCGGACAAGGTTATGACAACGGAAGAAATGTGAGTGGGTTCTATATAAAGGAGCTCAGGCACATATACATCAGTGGGATCCTCTTGCAAAATTCTCTCTCTGTGCTTATCATACATAGACTTATGTGGAGTACACGCAACTCGGAGTTCTCGTGAATTACGTACTTTTTTTTTCCAAATGGTCAGCTTCTTTACAATCTGTCCAGTTGCACTCCACACCGATGGGAAATTCTGAAACAGTTTGCTTGAAGTTATTTATATTCCATGTCTGATATTTGCTGGAGTACTCGGGTTGACACTCTTAAGAACAGTTGCAGCTCACTTGGAAAAGATTGCCATTGCTTTTGAAACTCACAGGAGTTATATTTGTCGGGTGAAACTCGTTTTGTGGTATGGGGTGTTTTGCATTATGTGAGAGCTTTCATCTGTTTAATCATGGCATCAATTTGGCTAAAGCTGTTGGTACCAATTGACTACAAAAGCAAACTAATAGAAGCTCGAGATATTATCATTGATGTTCAGATAAGACGCCTTCAGATATCATCCTTAAATTCGAGACGCCAATGTCCCTAATTCTAAAATTGTTGCCAATGCAATTAATATCAATCTTGAATATCCGGAGATGTGCACTAAGAAGAGGAAATCATTTAACGATAAAACCAGGAATGAAGTAGAAAGATGTCAGTTCAGAAGATTAACTCAAGATTAATGTTTTAGGCTTTATTGACAATCTAGGTCAAATCTGAAAACCGGATATCAAACAGTGGAGATTTTAGATGAAACATTTGGGATTTTCTGGAAATACTCGAACATGACTGACGATCAGGTCACTGAGGCATGCAAGCTATTTATCAATGAATACCATAAATATGTCACAAGAGATTTACAAGAAGAAGTTAAATATCTGCAAATAATTCATACTTCACACTTTGACTTCATTAGTTTGGAACCGTCAGACCTCTCCAATAAGATGCATGAGTATTTCAAGCTTATTTCCAAACTTGTGAGTAGCTATGCACAACTTTTTCACTTTTCCAGTGTCTGTAGCTTAATCATAAAGGTCATTCAGGACACTGGATAGTGTTGAAAATTATCTTAGATCAACTATTCGTAGCCGGCCGCAGTGGCCGAGCGGTTCTAGGCGCTTCAGTCTGGAAACGCGTGACCGCTACGGTCGCAGGTTTGAATCCTGCCTCGGGCATGGATGTGTGTGATGTCCTTAGGTTAGTTAGGTTTAAGTAGTTCTAAGTTCTAGGGGACTGATGACCTCAGGTGTTAAGTCCGATAGTGCTCAGAGCCATTTGAACAATTTCAACTATGCGTCAACAGTGTCTCACTGATTTGTGGGTCTTGAAAACTGAAGATAATTTGGCAAGGTAACTGGCCTTTGATGCTGTAATGCAAACGTTTACTGGACGAAAGGCTCGCAAAGCGCAGCTGATAGTGTTATACGCAAGTGGGTTATAATACACGTGAGTGCACCGATGTTTGTTTACTGAAATGTGTGGGCACACCAGGGGAAGAGCGGGGACAGAACACGCCAAATAGTAGTGTTATTGGCACCAGACATTTCTTCAGTGTACGGAAGGCTGAGTATTACATTAATTTGTATAATACTTAACCTTTTATTTTAAAGTGAAGTGTTGTTGTTGTTGTTGTCTTCAGTTCTGAGAATGGCTTGATGCAGCTCTCCACGCTACTCTATCCTGTGCAAGTTTCTTCATCTCCCAGTACTTACTGCAAACTACATCCTTCTGAATCTACTTAGCGTATTCATCTCTTGGTCTACAAATACGATTTTTACCCTCCACGCTGCCCTCCAATGCTAAATTTGTGATCCCTTGATGCCTCAGAACATGTCCTACTAACCGGTCCCTTCTTTTTGTCAAGTTGTGCCACATACTTCTCTTCTCCCCAATCTGTTCAATACTTCATGATTAGTTATGTGATCTACCCATCTAATCTTCAGCATTCTTCTGTAGCACCACATTTTGAAAGCTTCTATTCTCTTCTTGTCCAAACTATTTATCGTCCATGTTTCACTTCCATAAAAATACTTTCAGAAACGACTTCCTGACACTTAAATCTATACTTGATGTTAACAAATTTCTCTTCTTCAGAAACACTTTCCTTGCCATTGCCAGTCGACATTTTATATCCTCTCTACTTCGACCATCATCAGTTACTTTGCTCCCCAAATAGCAAAACTCATTGACTACTTTAAGCGTCTAATTTCCTAATCTAATACCCTCAGCATCATCCGATTTAATTTGACTACGTTTCATTATCCTCGTTTTGCTTTTGTTGATGTTCATCTTATATCCTCCTTTCAAGACACTGAAGTGTAAGTAAATTAAATCATTTACAAATTAAAATTCATGGCGCATTCATACATTTTTGAATAATTCATCACTGAGTAGCATCTGAAGTCGAACTTGTCGGTTCATCAGTCATATAAATTCTCCCTCTTGCCGTGTAGTTCCCTATCTTTGGTGGTCTTGGGTCCCGGTAGGGGGGCGGGGGAACTGTCTTCATCACAGCTTTTCTAACCGGTATATATTACTATTCCTCCAGCCTCCTGCTCCATGATATCGCCATGGCACTGATATTTTTTCTCGATATCGTTACGCATGCGACAGCTTTGTTTGCGATTGAGTGCTATGATGAAGCGTTTTGGATAGGCCTTAGTTAGGATCAATTTGTATATCCAACAAATGGATCGTCCTTCCTTAACTATCCTACAGTACATGGTCAAATTTTGAATATTACACACTTCGTCCAGTTTAGGCAAACGGAGCAAATCGTTTGTTTCTCTTTCCATTGGATGTTATCTACGGTGAGACCTTAGGGGTCTAAGGAGACACCATTTAATTCATGGGATTCCCTGGGGACACCAGTAAGAAGTGTTTTTCATAATTTTTTCGGCGTCAGTAGCAGATTTCTAAATAACTAACTGCAACAAATTGCTCAAATTGTAATGGTATATTCTCTAGGCATTTATCTAGAAGTGACATCTTCCCATTTTGAGAAATATTTATCCGTTATCTAAAAACATCCCAAAAACATGCTTTTTGGATACCAAAACCAAGCAGTCAATTCCAAGACGGCTATGCCCAGCAAATGGCTGTAATTCTTACGGTACATTCCTAACAACCCGAGATACAGAGGTCAAAGTTACGCTACTTGCACAAATTAAGTACGCACGTAAAATCCAGGGTGAAGAGAAATCCTAGTTTATAAAGTGACGTAGCATGGAGTTATGTGCTGTAAAGCGTGTCTGTAGCACAAAATCACACGTAAAATTTTTCTGCACATAAAATTAATTTTGCGTTTTTTCAATTTCACATAACTAACCATCAAAATTCTACTAACCCATATTGTTCTTTTCGTAATAGTGACATGCCTTGTTGCAGTAGGGAAAATAACAGAATCAGTGGAAAAATGCTACTATCAGAGCACAATAAAGGCGAATATGCTCCTGTTTGAAAGACTCTCACTGAAAAGTAGGGTTCCAGCTGCATCATTCTCCCTTCCCCAGCACCTTTAAAAATTTTCCCAAAAATTTGGGTTTTTATACTGCGAGGGAAGAAGAAAATATCAGTGGGAAAGAGACGGAAAAGTACTAAATACGAGGAGATGGCAGACAGTTATTGTGGTATAGAAAGAGTGAAGGAGACAGTTACAGTGTGAGAAAAGAGAGGAACGCTGTGCCACTTGAACATAGTTGACAGTAACAGAACAGTGCTAGGAAAAGAGTGAAGGAGACAGTGCCAATGTTAGAGGAATGAAGAGAAGGAGAAAGTGGAGATGGGTAAGAGCCAGTGATAGTAAGAAACAGAGTCTGTGTCAAGGTGACAAGGACAGCGTGGGAGAGAGAGAGATAGCAGCAGTGGGAAGAAATGAATAAGATGGTAGCAGTCAGAGAGCGGAAGAGTGAGACAATGACAATGAGAGGAGACATTAGTAGCAGCACAAAATTAAGGAGACCGTGACTGCGAGACAGGAGGAAGTGACACTTTTTTTTTTCGTCAGTCTCCTGATTGGTTTGATGCGGCTCGCCTCGAGTTCCTCTCGTGTGCCAACCTCTTCATCTCAGTGTAACAGTTGCAATCTACGTCCTCAATTTTTTACTGGATGTATTCTAACCTCTATCATCGTCTAAAGTTTTTGCCTTCCACAGTTCCCTGAAGTATCATGAAAGTCATACCCTGATGTCCTAACAGATGTCCTATCGTCCTGTCACTTCTCCTTGTCAGTGTTTCAGTAACACTTAGAGAGGTATAAAGAGATAATGACAATGAGTTAAGCTTAAAGAGTGAGTGAGAATGGGCAAGTGAGAGTGGATGGGTATAAGCGACTTTCAGCGATGGACTAGTGAGTGTGAGCGAGTTACACTTACGGTAGCTTGTGGAACTGAGAAGTGAGTTGTCCCATCACAACCCCTACGAGGGGCGTTTGAAAAGTCCGTGCAAAAATAAAAGCTACTTCCGTGTTTGAGGTAAACCCTTTTTATTTTTCGACATAGTCTCCTTTTTAACTTATACCCTTCGTCCAACGGTGTTCTAATTTGTCTGAGCCCTTCCGAATAATAGGAGTTGTCCAAGTCTGCAAAATAGCTATTAGTTGCTGCAATCACACTCTCATTTGAATAAAATCTTTGCCCTGACAGCTATTTCTTCCAATTGAGAAACAAGTAGTAGTCCAAGGGAGCCACGTCTGGAGAATAGGGGGGATGTGAAACGAGCTGGAATCCTATTTCCTATAATTTTGTGACCAGAATTGGTGAGTTATGTGCTGGTGCGTTGTCGTGATGTAAAAGGACTTTTTTGCGGTCGAATCGCCGGCGTTTTTCTTGCAGCTCGGTTTTCAAACGGTCCAATAACGGTGAATAATATGCACTTGTAATCGTTTTACCCTTTTCCATATAGTCGTGAGGTTATCCCTTGCGTATCCCAAAAGACAGTCACCATAACCTTTCCGGCCGAAGGAATGGTCTTCGCATTTTTTGGTGCAGATTCGCCCACGGTAACCCATTGTTTAGATTGTTATTTGGCCTCAGGAGTATAATAATGTATCCATGTTTCATCCACAGTGACGAAACGACACTTAAAGTCCTGCGGATTCTTCCTGAACAGCTGCAAACCATCCTTGCAACACTTCACACGATTCCGTTTTTAGTGAAGCATGAACAATGGCGGAACCCATCTTGCGGATTAGCTTTCTCATGTCTAAATGCTTATACGAGATATTATGTACTCGTTCATTCGAGGTGCCCACAGCAGTACCAATCTCACGCACCCTAACTCTTGTGTCACCCGTCACCTTATCATGGATTTTATCAATGATTTCTGGAGTTGTAACCTCCATAGGGCGTCCAGAACATTCAGCACCACTTATGCCCATATGGCCACCTATAAAATGTCCTAATCGAATGTTCAGAATCACCGTAATGTTTATCAAGCTTCTCTTTAGTCTCCTGAGGCGTTTTGTCTTTCATAAAGTAATGTTTAATCACGACACGAAATTCTTTTTCGTCCATTGTTGACAATCACTCGACTTCTTTGATTCAAACGAATGTCAAACACAAAGAAATAGACCAATATGGATGAAACTTGGTGTGCGTTCTTTGCAAAGATGCTACTAACTAAGCATGACCTCGATATGCGTCGGTGCTGTCATCTCTCGGACTTTGCACGGACTTTTCAAACGCTCGTCGTACTGCGACTCAAGAACCGACAACTCTTACAGAATTATGTGAGCAGGTTGACCAGGAGTGGTATAACGTATCGCACGACAGTCGACATAAAAGTTTTCTGGGTACGGTACCACGTCATACCGTATAAAAGTACTGCTGGAGAAAACCAACATTTCGGCCACGGTTGCAGCGGCCTTCTTCTAGGTGTGAGTAAACCCAGAAGAAGGGCGCTGCAAACGTGAGCGAAATGTTGGTTTTCTCCAGCAGTAGTCTTATACAATTTGACGCGGTACCATATCCAGAAAACTTTTATGTCGGCTGACTCTGGCCGCGGATGCCTACGCAATTATATCCCAGGATAGTTTCGCCATCTGTACGATTGACTGGATGCCAAAGTCATCGCTTGCATTGCTTCTCGTAGAGGCATGGCTGTTCCAGCAAAGGTCGATACCTGCTGCCTCAGAACTGCTTGTGCTGTTGACCTGCTAATGTAACTATTTCATTTACTCCATATGCCGAGTTTCAACAATAAATCTTGTAAGAAGTGGAAGTATCTAAAAGGATGTACTATTTTTTTCCGGCAGTGTATTTTACTTGACGAAGACTAGCCCTTACGTCAGCGTAGCTGGCAATTGTCGTTCTTCAGACGTTGTCCCATTTTAGCCAGTGACAACGTATCTGGGTCGCGCCCGTGACCAGAAAGCGGCGCCGCAACGTCGGCTGGACATCACGACCCGACACGGAAGCTTCTGCGGTGTCGCGGGTGGTCTGCAGAGATTACAGTTTATTACGGACAATTAGAGGCTAACTGCCACCGGAGCAACACGGACTCCGGTCGTGCTGCCAAAGAAAGCTAAACGGTGAAAGCAGGCCGACACTCGCAGGTCCAGTCCATGATACACTTCGCAGGCCAGGGCGCAAAGAGCAAAGTTCCGTCCTCTAGCGGCTCCTTGGCGGCCATACACTCACCTTCAAGTAACTGTCTTCCATATACTTGCCTTAGTTAGCACTCCGCATGCTGACAAACTGCACAAGGTAAGGAAGGACGGGAACACCGCAATCAGTCGCAGTCCCATTGTTTTTTTATTACTCTTGCATATCCAGATTTGAGCTATAAATATGCATCTTCAGTAGATCTGAGAGAGTATAATCCAGCAAACTGGCACCAGTACGTATCACCATATGTCGTTATTGGTAGTACATCGCATGGTGACACGTACTGTTGCAAGTTCGTTTGCTTATAAGTCACTTTGATGCACTGGAGATCTACATCTACACCCCAAACTTAAGTTCGTGGCAGAGGCTTCATTGAACCACCTTCACAATAACTGTCTATTATTCCACTCTCGAACAGCGCGCGAAAGAAACGAACACATATATCTTTCCGTGTGAGCTCTGATTTCCTATATTTTATTATGATGATCGTTTCTCCTTATGCAGGCCGGCGTCAACAAAATACTTTTGCACTCGGAGGAGAAAGTTGGCGATTGAAATTTCGTGAGAAGATTCCACCACAACAAAATACGCGTTTATTTTAATGGTTCTATCCCAAATCCTGTATCATGTCCGTGACACTCTCCTACAATTTCGCTATAGTACAAAACGTGCTGCTCTTCTTTGAACTTTCTCGATGCACTCTGTTAATCTTATCTGGTAAGGATCTCAGACCGCGCAGCAGTATTCCAAAAGATGACAGACAAGCATATTGTAGGCACTCTCTTTAGTAGATCTGTTACATTTTCTAAATGCTCTGCCAATAAAACACATTCTTTGGTTCGCCTTCCTCAAAACATTTTCTGTGTGTTCTTTCCTATTTAAATATTCGTAATTGTAATTCCAAGGTATTTAGTTGAATTTACAGCCAACAATTAACGGATTCCTTTTAGCACTCACGTAGATGACATCACACATTTTATTATTTAGGGTCAATTGCCAATTTACGCACCACTCAGATATTTTTTTCTAAATCGTTTTCCAGTTTGTTTTGATCTTCTGAAGAGTTCGCTAGACGATAAACGATGGCATCCCCTGCAAACAAACTAAGATGGCCCCTGAGATAGTGTCCTAAATTGTTTACATAGATAAGAAACAGCATAGGCCCTATAACACTAACTCGGGGAACACCAGAAACCGCTTCTGTTTTCCTTGAGGACTTTCCGTCAATTACTACGAACTGTGATCTCTCTGACAGGAAATCACGAATCCAGCACAAGACTGAGGCGATATTCCATATGCACGCAATTTCACTACAATCCGCTTGTGTATTACAGTGTTAAAAGCCTTTTTCAAATCTAGAAATACGAAATCAATTTGAAATCACTTGTCAATAGCACTCCACACTTAGCGTACGTAAAGAGCTAGTTGTGCTTCACAAGAACTATGTTTTCTAAATCCGTGCTAACTGTGTGTCGATAGTCCGTTCTCTTCGAGGTAATTTAAAATGGGCGAACACAATATATGTTCCAAAATCCTACTGCATATCAACGTTAATTATATGGTCCTGTAATTTAGTGGATTATTTCTACCACCTTTCCATAATATTATTGTGACCTGTGCAACTTTCCAGTCTTTGGGTACGGATTTTTTGTCGAGCGAGCAGTTGTATATGATTGTTAAGCATGGAGCTATTGCATCGGCATGAAAGGAACCTAATTGGTGTACAGTCTGGATCTGAAGACTTGCTTTTATTAAGTGTGCTTCACTACTCCGATGATATCTACCTCTAAGCTACTCATGTTGGCAGCTGTTCTTCATTCGAAATCTTCTTTGATGAAGGAATTTCGAAAGACTGTTCTGCAACTCTGCTTTCGCAGCACTGTTGTCGAAACTATTTCCATTGTTATCGTGCAGAGAAGTCATTGACTGTCTTTTGCCGCTAGTATACATTACAGACGACAAGAATCTCTTCGGATTTTCTGTCAGGTTTCGAGATAAAGATTCGTTGTGGAAATTATTATAAGCTTCTCACAACGATGTCCGCGCTGACTTTCGAGCTTCTGTAAGAGATCGCCAATCTTGGAGATTTTGCACCCTTTTTTCATTGTTTCTGCAACAGTGTTCTGATCCGTTTTGTGTACTAAGGCGGATCAGCTCCGCTATTTTTTAATTTATTTGGTATAAATCTCTCAGTTGCTGTCGATACTATTTCTGTGAATGCAAGCCACTACTAGTCTACACTTGCGTTGGTAATTTGAAAGGAGTGGAGATTGTCTCTCAGGAAGTCGTCAAGTGAATTTTTATCTACTTTGTTCACTAATCCTTGTATCCGTTTTGATGCTCGTTATTAGCTCGAGATTATTTGTTGCTAAGAGGGCAAGTGTGTTTTCACAACCGTTTACTATTCGCGTGGGCTCATGAACTAACTGCTCGAAATAATTTTCAGAGAATGCATTTAGCACAATTTCGGACGATGTTTTTTTTTTTTCCTACCTCCGGATTTAAACATGTATTTTTGCCATGTCGAGAGTAAGTTAAAGGCACAACCGTCCATAATTGTATCAGTCGGATACGCGTTTGAAATTAAACTCAAGTTTTCTTTGAACCTGTCAGCTATTGTATCATCTGAGTTGGAAGTTCGGTAAAAGAATTCACTTATTATTTTATTCCGGTTGCCAAGAATGACCTCTGTCCATACTAACTCACAGGAACTACCTGTTTCAATTTCGCTACAAGTAACTACTTCTAACAGCAACAAACACGCCACCGCCAACTGTGTTTAGCCTGTCCTTTCGGAACACCGTTAGGTTCTTCGCAAAGATTTCGGCTGAACTTATCTCCGCCTTTAGCCACCTTTCAGTGCCTACAACTGTTTGAGCATCAGTGCTTTCTATTAGCACTTGGAGCTCTCGGCTCTTCCCAACATAGCAACGGAAATCTACTATTGTTATACCGATGGTTCCTGTATCTACGTTCGTCCTATGTTCGACGTTCACCCTTTGAGAATGAAGCCATTTTGTATTTCCCCGAGTCCCTCTAGCCTAAAAAACTGCCCAGTCCACGCACAGACCCTGCTATCCGTGTAGTGGGCTCCTGACCTATTCAGCGGAACCGAAACCCAACCCCCGTATGGTGCAAGTCGAGGAACCTGCAGCCTACACGGTCACAGAACCGTCTGAGACTCTGGTTCAGGTCCTCCACTCGGCTCTGTGCCAAAGGTCCGCAATCGGTTCTGTCAACTATGCTGCAAATTACGAGCTCTGCTTTCATCTTGCAAGCAAGGCTGGCAGCCTTTGCCACTTACGTCAGCCGCTTCAAACCAGAGAGAATCTCTTTTGACCCAGAGAGACACACATCGTTGGTACCGACGTGGGCCACCACTTACAGTTGTCTGGACCCTGTGCTCTTCATAGCGTCCGGAAGGAATGTCTCCATCCGGTATGCACACGGAGTGTAGATTGGTTTTCTTCCCCTCTTTGGCAGCCATGTACTTCAGGGGACCCATAAAGTGCCTGACATTGGAGCTCCCTACTACCAATAGCCTCACCCTCTTTGACTGCCCGGATCTTGCACGCTCAGAGATTCCCTCTGAAGCAGGACAAGCGACTATATCTGGCTGAAGGACAGTGTCGCCACAGACAGCACCCGGAACCTGTTTGTCAGACTAACTGTGGAGGCCTTAGGTGTGGCGCCGGCCGGTGTGGCCGAGCGGTTCTAGGCGCTACAGTCTGGAACAGCGCGACCGCTACGGTCCCAGGTTCGAATACTGCCTCGGGCATAGTTGTGTGTGATGTCCTTAGATTAGTTGGGTTTAAGTAGTTCTAAGTTCTAGGGGACTGATGACCTCAGAAGTTAAGTCCCATAGTGCTCAGAGCCATTTGAACCTCACGTGCGGCACCCTGCAACGCCCCGAGGAGACCTCCCACTCTACCACAGGTGAGTGGTCAACTTCAGTACGCGCAGTAGCTGGGCTGATCGCCGGCGCGGGCCAATCGGAAAATCAGGTGTGCTGGACGTTCATTGGATCCGCACGGCCGGCCCACAACAGTGATGTCCATCCACTGCAGCTTCAAGTTTCACACACTGGAGCTGAGAGCGAAGCGTCACCATCTAAGCTCGCATTCGTACAAAACCATCACAGACCCTATCTATATTAAGGACCACGGAAAACTACACCTCCTGGACAAACAAGGACAATCGACTCGCGCTACGGATCTCTACTATAGACTCTAAGGGAAACGGAAGAACTGTGTCCAATAAATTAGATTAACAAGCAAAGATTCAAAAACTGAACTACCAAAGCGCACAGGTAAGATTAAATAATTCGCGCCTGATTAGTAAATTGTAATATGTCACAAAATCGATTAACTTTCCCACGCAAACGAAAACGCTAGAACTGCATCTATTAAGTATTAAATTAACACACAAAAGACAAACTACCAAAGCACACAGATGAAATAAACAATTCGCTCCTGGTAAGGAACTCTTGGAATGCCACAAAATCGTTTACTTCCCTGTTGCTGTGTCTGTTTCGGTTGGTTACTGCTGAATGACGCCAGCAAGCGGTCACTAGTACTAAAAACAAACGAACAAACGACTATCGACACGCACTACAGGATTCTACAGTAGACACGAATCAAAACGCAAGAACTGTGTCAAAAATGGTTCAAATGCCTCTGAGCACTATGGGACTTAACTTCTGAGGTCATCAGTCCCCTAGAACTTAGAACTACTTAAACCTAACTAACCTAAGGACATACACACATCCATGCCCGAGGCAGGATTCGAACATGCGACCATAGCGGTCGCTCGGTTCCAGACTGCAGCGCCTAGAACCGCTCGGCCACTCTGGCCGGAGCAAGAACTGTGTGCAATAAATTGGATTAACACGCATAAATTCAAAAACTGAACTACCAAAGCGCACAGATTAGACTAAATAATTCGCGGCTGATTAGAAAAAAGTCACAAAATCGGTTTGCTTTCCCAAGCAAACGAAAACGCTAGAACTGCATCTGTTTAATATTTAATTAACACGCAGAAGCCAAATTACACTACTGGCTATTAAAATTGCTACACCAAGAAGAAATGCAGATGTTAAACAGGTATTCATTGAACAAACATATTATACTAGAACTGACATGTGATTACATTTTTACGCAATTTGGTTGCATAGATCCTGAGAAACCAGTACCCAGAACAACCACCGCTTGCCGTAATAACGGCCTTGATACGCCTGGGCATTGAATCAAACACAACTTGGCTAGCGTGTACAGATACAGCTGCCCATGCAGCTTCAACACGATACCACAGTTTATCAAGCGTAGTGACTGGCGTATTGTGACGAGCCAGTTGCTCGGCCACCATTGACCACACGTTTTCAGTTGGTGAGAGATCTGGAGAATGTGCTGGCCAGAGCAGCAGTGGAGCATTTTCTGTATCCAGAGAGGCCCGAACAGGACCTGCAACATGCGGTCGTGCATTATCCTGCTGAAATGTAGGGTTTCGCAGGGATCGAATGAAGGGTAGAGCCACGGGTCGTAACACATCTGAAATGTAACATTCCATTTCAAATTGCCGTCAATGTGAACAAGAGGTGGCCGCGACGTGTAACCAAGGGCACTCCATATCATCACGCCGGGTGATACGCCAGTATAACGATGACGAATACACGCTTCCATTGTGCGTTCACCGCGATGTCGCCAAACACGAATGCGACCATCACGATGCTGTAAACAGAACCTGGTTCAAATGGTTCAAATGGCTCTGAGCACTATGGGACTTGACATCTATGGTCATCAGTCGCCCTAACTAACCTAAGGACAGCACACAACACCCAGTCATCACGAAGCAGAGAACATCCCTGACCCCGCCGGGAATCGGACCCGGGAACCCGGTCGTGGGAAGCAAGAACGCTACCGCACGACAAAACAGAACCTGTATTCATCCGAAAAAATGACGCTTTGCCATTCGTGCACCCAGATTCGTCGTTGAGTACACCATCGCAGGCGCTCCTGTCTGTGATGCAGTGTCAAGGGTAACCGCAGGCATGGTCTCCGAGCTGATAGTCCATGCTGCTGCAAACGTCGACGAACTGTTCGTGCAGATGGTTGTTGTCTTCCGAACGCCCTCATCTGCTGACTCAGGGATCGAGACGTGGCTGCACAATCCGTTACAGCCATTCGGATAAGATGCCCGTCTTCTCGACTGCTAGTGATACGAGGCCGTTGGGATCCAGCACGGCGTTCCGTATTACCCTCCTGAACCCACCGATTCCTTATTCTGCTAACAGTTGTTGGATCTCGAGCAACGCGAGCCGCAATGTCGTGATACGATAAACTGCAATATCGATAGGCTACAATCCCACCTTTATCAAAGTCGGAAACGTGATGTTACGCATTTCTCTTCCTTACACGAGGCATCGCAACCACGTTTCATCAGGCAACGCCGGTCAACTGCTGTTTGTGTATGAGAAATCGGTTGGAAACTTTCCTCTTGTCAGCACGTTGTAGGTGTCGCCACGGGCGCCAACCTTTTGTGAATGCTCTGATAAGCTAATCATTTGTAAATCACAGCATCTTCTTCCTGTCGGTTAAATTTCGCGTCTGTAGCGCGTCATCTTCGAGGTGTAGCAATTTTAATGGCCAGTAGTGTAGGTGGACTGATAAGGTAAGGAATGAGGAGGTTCTCCAGAGAATTGGCGAGTAAAGGAACATCTGTAAAACGCTGTCAAGAAGAAGGGGCAGTATGATAGGACAAGTTTTAAGACATCAGGGAATAACTTCCATTGTACTAAAGGGAGCTGTAGAGGGTAAAAACTGTAGAGGAAGACAGTGACTGAAATTCATCCAACAACATAGGCCTTAATGTAAGGAAGAACTTTCTGAGAATGGACGTTGGGAGCACAACGTGGTATGGTAGTGAATCACTGACATGGGAAAACCGGAACAGAAGAGAATCGAAGAACCTGTGATGTGGTGCTAGATGAGGATGTTGAAAATTGGGTGAACTGCGCAGACAAGGAATGAGGAGATCCTCTGCAGAATCA
The DNA here is from genome assembly GCF_023897955.1 of Schistocerca gregaria. NCBI lineage: Eukaryota > Metazoa > Arthropoda > Insecta > Orthoptera > Acrididae > Schistocerca > Schistocerca gregaria. Next base: position 1,056,847,469 of record NC_064920.1, read on the forward strand.
TCGAAGAAAGGAACAAGGACGAAGGGGCAGGGTGATAGGACGTGTAATAAGGCACCAGAAAATAACCTCCTTGGTATTATAGGGAACTGCAGTGGGGAAAAACTGTAGGGGGTAGACCATTGAAATAGATCAAGAAAATAACTGAGGGAGTAAACTGCAAGTGCTACCAAAAATTGGCACAGAGGGGGAATTCGCCGGGAGCGCATCAAACCACTCAGAAGACTGAGAACTCAAATAAAAATAAATAAACAAATAAATAAAATAAAAATTTAAGAAACACGATATATATATATATATATATATATATATATATATATATATATAGAGAGAGAGAGAGAGAGAGAGAGAGAGAGAGAGAGAGAGAGAGAGAGAGAGAGAGAGGAGGAGGAGTAAAAGAAGAAGTCCACATCTCTCATAGTGCCTTCGACGCGTTACTCCAACCAAAACGAAACATAATGTGCTTTTGCGATCAAGAGCGTTTGTTAGGAAAGTTTTCTTTGTCTAGCTCAGCAGACAACTTTCTTCATGTCCTTTGTTCGGCGATGTTCCACCAGTGTTTGTTTCCACTTCTAGGCCGAGAGAAAGCCACCGGCAGACGTGTGCTTTGGCAGTGGAAGAGATAATGCGTGGCCGTTCTGCGCGCTCTGGACCGCCGTTTGCGCTTGCAGGTAGTCCGCTTCCTCCGGAGATAATCCCAGGCCCCCCGGACGAGACAATAGGCTCACGCAAAACGCGCACCTCCTAAAATTGCGGCCTGTGGATAAATCTTTCTGCACTTGCGACGCGTCCGGTTCCGTAAATAACATGTCTACAAACTGGCGATTCTTCATTGTTCGTCGTGCCGTATCAGCAAACGGTTTCCTTGGGCAGAGGTCGTCATTGAGTCTTTTATTTCTTAGTACTCTATAAATAAAGTCTCCTCATTGTTTGGCAGCATATTCTAACAGCCAGGTCTTTAAACATTATTTATGGAAAGTATGAAAGACTGGCCATTCTATGCAGAGAGGTGCCATAAAATTTTCAAATATCATCATCTCTTTCCACGGACCACGTGTTCCAGTCACCTATTCAGGTCTCTATCATCCATTCATCCATCTCTTACGAGGCCTACCTACTTCCCTCTTTCCAGTCGACCGATAGTTTATTATCTTCCTTGACAATCTTTTTTCTATAATTCTATCATCATGATCCTTCCATGTCATTCTATTCTCTTCTGTCTTGTCATTAACTGAAAAGATTTTAAATCTGATCTTTATTACAGCCGTTTACATATCTCATGAACTTCATTTCTCCTGCTTGTATATGTCATCTTTTTTTTCTTTTAATATACAATTTAATATGTGTTTCCATTCTTGGTTTTCTTCCCAAAGTTCTTCCAATTATTCTGCAGATAGCTTGACATTTATTAACCTTCTTCTCAACGTCTTTGTCGTGGTTAAAACTAACATCACATCCTAGACTATCGAAGTGGGATACTTGATCTAAAATTTCCTCATTTACGATTATTTTTTTATCTGACTCAATTCTTTTCTTTGAAAGTCAATATCTTTGTCTTATTTGCTGACGTAGTTAAGTTGTAATATATCGCGTTTTGGCTCAATCTACACTCCTGGAAATTGAAATAAGAACACCGTGAAATCATTGTCCCAGGAAGGGGAAACTTTATTGACACATTCCTGGAGTCAGATACATCATATGATCACACTGACAGAACCACAAGCACATCGACACAGGCAACAGAGCATGCACAATGTCGGCACTAGTACAGTGTATATCCACCTTTCGCAGCAATGCAGGCTGCTATTCTCCCATGGAGACGATCGTAGAGATGCTGGATGTTGTCCTGTGGAACGGCTTGCCATGCCATTTCCACCTGGCGCCTCAGTTGGACCAGCGTTCGTGCTGGACGTGCAGACCGCGTGAGACGATGCTTCATCCAGTCCCAAACATGCTCAATGGGGGACAGATCCGGAGATCTTGCTGGCCAGGGTAGTTGACTTACACCTTCTAGAGCACGTTGGGTGGCACGGGATACATGCGGACGTGCATTGTCCTGTTGGAACAGCAAGTTCCCTTGCCGGTCTAGGAATGGTAGAACGATGGGTTCGATGACGGTTTGGATGTACCGTGCACTAATCAGTCTCCCCTCGACGATCACCAGAGGTGTACGGCCAGTGTAGGAGATCGCTCCCCACACCATGATGCCGGGTGTTGGCCCTGTGTGCCTCGGTCGTATGCAGTCCTGATTGTGGCGCTCACCTGCACGGCGCCAAACACGCATACGACCACCATTGGCACCAACGCAGAACCGACTCTCATCGCTGAAGACGACACGTCTCTATTCGTCCCTCCATTCACGCCTGTCGCGACACCACTGGAGGCGGGCTGCACGATGTTGGGGCGTGAGCGGAAGACGGCCTAACGGTGTGCGGGACCGTAGCCCAGCTTCATGGAGACGGTTGCGAATGGTCCTCGCCGATACCCCAGGAGCAACAGTGTCCCTAATTTGCTGGGAAGTGGCGGTGCGGTCCCCTACGGCACTGCGTAGGATCCTACGGTCTTGGCGTGCATCCGTGCGTCGCTGCGGTCCGGTCCCAGGTCGACGGACACGTGCACCTTCCGCCGACCACTGGCGGCAACATCGATGTACTGTGGAGACCTCAAGCCCCACGTGTTGAGCAATTCGGCGGTACGTCCACCCGGCCTCCCGCATGCCCACTATACGCCCTCGCTCAAAGTCCGTCAACTGCACATACGGTTCACGTCCACGCTGTCGCGGCATGCTACCAGTGTTAAAGACTGCGATGGAGTTCCGTATGCCACGGCAAACTGGCTGACACTGACGGCGGCGGTGCACAAATGCTGCGCAGCTAGCGCCATTCGACGGCCAACACCGCGGTTCCTGATGTGTCCGCTGTGCCGTGCGTGTGATCATTGCTTGTACAGCCCTCTCGCAGTGTCCGGAGCAAGTATGGTGGGTCTGACACACCGGTGTCAATGTGTTCTTTTTTCCATTTAAAGGAGTGTATATGCTGCTATTTGTAAATTATCTTCTGTTTTAGAAATTTTGGAAATTTGTGGTACGTACCTTATGAGACCAAACTGCTAAGGTCATAGGTCCCTAAGGCTTGCACACCACTTAATCTAACTTAAACTAACCTACGCTAAGGGCAACACACACACCTACGCCCCAGGGAGGACTCAAACCTCCGACGTATCTTTTGTTCCCTGTACAATTACCTGGTCACCAGCATATAATAGACTATTTAATGGCCCGCTAGGTCCAATTTTAATTTCTAAGTGTATTTCATCTTTCCACTTTACAACTAGATCGTCGAACACCTTGATTTATTAAAGTTTCATCTGACGTTTTGGAACCTATTTTTGTATTTACATGTAGGACTCTTTACCGTATTAATAAGACGCTCTGAATACCTTTTATTTCAAATATTTTCTAAACAAGGAGTCTTTTACCTCATAAAAAGCTTTCTCATAACCAAAGAATGCTAAACGCGTTTCAAAGGCAAATTTCCAACCTTTTACAAAAAGTTGTCATATTAAACATTGTATCACCCCACCCGTCACTTATCTGGTTTTGGAGGGTGTTCACCCCAGGTAATTGACTAACAGATCAACAGAGAGTGCAAAACTGCTGCAATGTCAGATAACGCAATGAAAGCAACAAGGCCCTGTGACTCCTGATTGAACTGCGGTGGCAGTGTTGACAATAATTTATTCAGAATTGATCTCTTTTAATTAAAAAGGGGTGCACATTGATGTTCTATTCAGCTATTGAACATCAGATGCAAATGTTGAACATAAAATTAATTAACAAAGTGACTTGGGATTTCAATTACTTGATTGAAAACAGATGCAGTCGATTAGCACAGAATTATTTTAACTCGCGACCTTCAATCATCACATTGCATGACTCTCCTAATAATAAATTGCGTTTGCGTGGAGTAAAGCGCAATAAATCAAACTAATTCCTATCGACTGCCCAGGGGTAATGCGAAGTGAGAGAAGAATTCTACAATACATGGCCCATGAACCCCTCGTGGAAACTTTGCCGACGTGATCCAACAAATTAATCAGTGGCCAGAACGGGCGCAATATCACTGAATTCAGCATGGCATGGCGGCGTCTTTATGCGGATGTCGGCCGACCTTGTGGTGCTGCAAGGCTGCGCTCATCTATTCACTTCTAGCTATCTTGCTCAGTACATAGCTGAACGAAAACTTTCTAAGCTCAATTGTTCTGTTTGCTAAGTCCTAAACTGCAGAGATGCTCACTCTCTCTCAGGCAGGCTGAGTAAAGAACGCCACATCCGCACTCTAGACAAGTTGGGAACGGACGACCCCTATGGAGACTTCTCCCAGTCCGCTCTTCGCCTCGGTTTCCCCTCCGGCAAAATCACTTACGCCAATTGCAGCACAAGTTGCATTAATTATGTGTCGCTTCCCAGCGCTGACCAATGCCTGCTCTGAAAGTGAACAAATTCCCACAAAATTTCCCTTCCTCTCAACTTTTGCTACTTAGCACCTCCCAGGCCACCCATCAAGGTGAGCGTCTGCAGAAATCTATTTTTCTGGAATTCTGACTCCCAGGAGAGTACTTCAAATTTCTTGGTCCTACATTCTCATTGGAGGCCGGCGTATTTCATTCTGTCGCTCTTCACCTGATTTACTTCAGACTCTGCAGACCGTGAATTCATCATGAAGCTGCTATAGTCACGAACACGCATATTTTGACCTCTGTTGACTGCTCCAATGTAGCTTTGCTCAGCTTTCTCGCATGTTTCACTGAAAATGGGACGATGGACATTTATCAACAGCCATACAAGTTCTCTGTCTGCTTCCCGGTACACCAGCATGGTGTCAACCACCCACTCACTGTCACTCATCTTAAGGCAGCTGGAGGCCGCGCCCTGTTACCGCTTTCTCAGAGTTTGAGCCGCCCTACGCTGCCTATTGTCACTTCCCTTTGCTGCTCCCCTGCCGGCCACGGTGGTCAACTCGAACACTTCCCTGGGATAAATTAGCCTCCAGTAAATCGATGCATTTCCACAAAGTTTTCATGTCGTGTGAATTACTTTAAAACCATCACCTGGCATTAATGATTCCAATACGTCCATACTATACCCTCTACAAGATGCACTGTGCCTTGTCAGCCATTTTTGTTCAGCCCTACTGTTCACTCAATGTGCGTTAGTTGATCTTTAATGACTTGATGTAAGGGGCATAGTTCTTGCCATCTTACAACATATATTATCATTACACGAACGTGCCTTGCTGAAGCTTGATTGTTCTTCTGAGATTGTTGCATCATTGATGTTTTGTAATCTTCTCATAAGAATTTTCCAATAAATTTCATGTCCTGCAGGTAGTAGACATATTTCTCTACAGTTCTCTGCATCTTTCCTGTTGCCTTTTCTAAATATAGAAATAATATAGCTATGTTCTATTCTTCAGGTATTGAACAGCTGTCCGATGGCCATGAAGCAGTTAAGTATGAATTCCCTCAAAGCTATTAATCAGTTAATCATCTGCTCACAAAGGCAACACAGCAGTACTTCGTCAGATAATTATAATGTCATAACTGTGCGGCTGCTGAGGGTGCAAGACACGTGAGACAGAGAACGGCCGATAGAGTCTGCGCAAAATACCGTGGCCGGCAGCTGCGCATCGGCAGGTCACACGTATGGTGAGTGGTAGTGGTGGGAACTACGGTCAGTCACTGTAGGGGAAGTGCCGAGCAGTGAAAGGGAAATGCCGTGCGAAACAGAAGCCCAAAGTTTTTGCAAATATGAAGTGGAGCCCCTCCAGACCCACACTTGCATGATGACCATCTAAGAAGATCTGTCACCTCTGCTTTTACTAGTATGTAAGAAGAATTCCGCTGAAAATTCAGCGATTTATTTTCGCTTGGCTTGTTAACCATTTGTAAGTTTCAGAGAAGCGTCATGAGTGGAAAATTTTGAGTGAAACCTTCACATTTCTCTCGTTGCCATATTAAAATTACACGGTGTCATCTCGCTAACATGTACAGAAACAGTTCCGTAGGTAATCTGAAACACTGGTTTAAGTTTATTAAATGAGGGACTGAGGAAAATTAGGGTCATAGCTTAAGAGAAAGCACATCCTTCGTATATAATAAACATGTAATGTCATCACCTATGTTGCTCCAAAACCCATAGCATTTCTCGCTTCACCAGCTATCGATGGTACTAAAAATTACATTCTTTCATCGTAGATAGTGGAACAACACGATAGCTAACGAACTTTTGCATAACAACCAAATGGTAAAATACTCTTCTTTCTGTGTGCTATCATTTTCCAAAATCTCATTTCGATATCTCAAACTGCTCATGAAATATGAGGAATGTTGTGGATATTTCACTCTGGTTTTATCGCTGGCGCGGCGCCATCGTAAATGAGTGTGCTAAAAAAAATGGCTCTGAGCACTATGGGACTTAACATCTGTGGTCATCAGTCCCCTAGAACGTAGAACTACTTAGACCTAACTAACCTAAGGACATCACACACATCCATTCCCGAGGCAGGATTCGAACCTGCGACCGTAGCAGTCGCGCAGTTCCGGACTGAGCGCCTAGAACCGAGAGACCACCGCGGCCGGCAAATGAGTGTGCTATCTCAGATCAATTTTCTCGAGATTGGTGCATATTACAAAATATGTTGCTGCTTATGGAATTTAGCTAACATATCGAATTTTTCTTTAGACCTGGGTAGAGGTCTCAACCTCTATCCAGATCTAACGAAAAATATGTTGGGTAAATTTCATATACAGGAACATATTATGTAATATGCACCAAACCCAAAATCATAGCGACCCCTTTTTCTCATTGCAAACTTTTTCGAACTTCTTGCAGTGTCTTACTTCCATGTAAATATCACAAATATGACAGTAAACGAAACGGTGGCTACATCATCATGAAGCTAACATGTAAAGGTATAAGTAACGCAAAATGAAATTATTTACCGAATGAACTCGCCTAGTGCTTTGGACGCAAACTTGTTACCACGCGTCGGCCACAGTATCCGGCGCGAACTCTACCAAGCGTTGCAAAATGTGCCGACTTTTTCGGCCCACATATCATGCTCCTACTATAGCTACTCTCTTGGAGGCTTGTGACGTACTAGTTAAATGATAAGGTATGTACACTCATGTTCAGAAAAAAACAGATCGCCAAGCACGACTAGAGACACGACACTCATGTTCACGGAACGTACTGCAGTATGTTCTGCAGAAATGATTACCATTTCAGTCACCTCAGTTCAGGATGTGTCCTGTCGCCTAGTAGGCACAGGGTCTGCTACGGGCCCCGGAAACGTGTCCCATGCGTGATGGCTTCGACACATATAAGGCGCCAATGGCGTTCTGTGGTATAGATATTCATGCAGTATTCACCCAAAGTTATCTGTGGCAGTTGACACTGGATCACAGCGTTGTTCTCTTCGTCTCACCATATGCCAAATATTTTCGATTGGCGAGAAGTTTTGTGATCTGACGGGCCAGGGCAAAAGGCTGACATGCTGTGACACAAATAAGATACGTGTTTCTGCAGCAACATGTGGTCGTGTATTGTCTTGCTGGAGAAAGGTGTCCTGGGTGTTGTGCAGAATGGGTATGGCTACATGTAACTGGGTGTCATACTGATCACAATGTTCTTTTTTTTTTTTAATCTCATTTTGTTCGCTTTTGTTCGTTGCATCTGCTCGGGGCGAACGTCGTAAGACATCCATTGATGTTCGTTTTTGATCGATTGACTCAGTTTTTTTTTTATTACAGAGGGCGCGTAACCCTCTGACCGAACACGCTGAGCTACCGTGCCGGCAATGCTCTGGACATGCATGCACTATGATTTGTGGTTGTACCCAGGCCTTGAGTTGGCGCTGTATGTATTGTGCGAATGCGGTCACTGTGATGCCGCTGCCTCTGTCAGCGGCGAACCAAAATGCGGCCATCATTTTCAAACAAACAGAACTGGGATTCGCCCGAAAATACTATGCGATGCCATTCCTGTCCCCAGTGACGTCGTTCCATAACCCATTACCGTCTATCATGTTTTCTACGCATTCGTCAAAAGTAGGCGGAGAAGTGAATGGAAATGGAAAAGAGTTCTTGGTGTCATGGGCCGGGAGGCCCCTTATGCGGCAGGTCTGGCTGCCTTGGTGCAAGTCTTATTACATTCGAAGCCACATTGGGCGACATGCGCGCCGGATGGGGATGAAATGATGATGAAGACAACACAACACCCAGTCGCTGAGCGGAGAAAATCCGCGGGAATGGAACCAGGGCCAGTAGGACGGCAATCCGTCACGCTGACCATTCAGCTATCGGGGCGGACAGGAGAAGTGGATGAAACGCACGTAACTCATGCCGTAATAAACGGCGACGGATTGTCAGTCCTGATGGTGTACGATGTGTTCCACTGTTACACTGCTCCACTGTTGCGCCAGAGCCGAGGAGAACGCAGATGTGTTCTGCAATGCCATTCGGATGAGGCATCGATCTTCTGGAGGGGGTGGTCTGGGTGGTGCGACCTGGCCCATCTCGTCGTGTTCTACGGCCTTCCGTGAACCATTCTCCACACATCCATTGTACTGTCGGAACACTTTGTCCCACACGAGCAATTTCCCGAATGGATGCATCACATTCTCTCGTGCCAATAATGCGCCCTCTTTCAAACTCATTGATCTGGCGGGGCGGTTCGCGCATACGCCTGCGAGGCATCCTGCAAGTCTCCACGAGTCACGCCTTCGGTTTATAGGGACAACGAGAGCCGCAGGCACATCTTACTGATAGATGGTCTTGCGATACTGATGTACATGTCCTGCGAATATGAGCGGCCTATCTCTAGTCGTTCGAGGTGTTTTTTTCTGAACATGAGAGAACTTACACGGCCCGAGGTGCCGTCCGACAAAGTAAGTACTGGCTCTTGAGCAAAAATGTTTTACCACAATTGATGTAGATGAGTCCAGTAACACTGTAACACCAAAAAAGGTAGCAAATAAAGAATTTTTGCCTTTTGTGTGTATGCAGAATAGTAGAAATAGTATATGACTAAATATTCATTATTTTGATTTGCAGCTCCTTGTGTTGGCCGTGATTGCAGTTAAAATTGGGTACTGGGAAAAACGGTGTTTTGCATAGCTGGCGGACCTCACATCTAACAATTATATGACTAAATTGCAGGTGATATGGGCGTATAAAATCGGGTACCGCGCCGAACTGAACTTGGACGACAGAAAAGGGTACATAATTCCATACTTGTTTAACTCTGTTCCAGAAATGATAGATCGGTAGTGTCGAGTTTGTCTCTCGGCTACCCACGAGCAGATGTTTCCATTGAGTGAGAGATCTGAACGTGATGCCCGGGTCGACAGTCAGACGTCCTCTACATCCGGGTAGGTCAGGACATGCGATCTCGCGTGACCTTGTTGAAAGATAACGTACCAGAGACATGGCATTCTGTCCTGACTTCGAATGTACTTGCCGTACTATCTAATTTGTTATGACAACTGCAGTAAAGCCTACTCCATCTCGTCTGTTCTTGAATAAAATCAGTCGCACTGAACAGTATATCAGCGACTGTCAGGAACGCCGTTGTGCCAACTAAATACTTTTGTACCAAAATGCGAGTTTCACTTCCTGTCGAGATTCACTTCCTGTCGAGATTCACTTCCTATCAGTGTAACTTACACAATTGATACACTTCCTCTCTGTCATACTACAAAAGAGGATACTCAAATAACACTTCACAATTTTTAAGTAACAGATGAATGTGTAGACAAAATAACAGTCGGGGCGATACTGGAAATAATTGACTAAATAATGTTAGACATAAATGACATAAAGACTAAAATGTCAGGAGAGAGGGTTTGTGACACGTGTTATGTGACATCAGACGACTGCGACAGGAAGTTGTGTTAGACATTCAGTATCTGCTGGGTACTTCAAATGTACTTGTTAAAGACAAACTGTTTGCTGTCTTCTCTTAGCTGTCTGTATGAAATAACAAATCGTACTGCAGAGCTGTTTAGTTTCAATGGTTTGTCGAATGCTGTCCATCAAACACTTCGCTCGCCCCAAACGCTGATTATTTACAACCTTCTACAGTTGATCTCTTCCTGTTGTTTTTTTCTTTTCCTATGTTTAAATATAAACTACTTCTTTCTCAAAAGTTATAACTTTTTACTCTGTTTACTTGCTTTAATTCTGGTTCTATCACAGTAATTGTAAAGGTCGTACTCATAAATAAACATTGACGTACAAGTTTCTCAGTGGCAGCTACACAATATTTTCTTGTCTACACCGAGTTCCGTCAGACACGAGAAATATATCAGAGAAGACATACCTCGGGCACACGTATCCTCGCTAATGATGCAATAAAATCAGCATCCGCCGCTAGACCGAAGCAAAATGGATGATCTTGTTAAAGGCGTACTGTCAAAGTTTATTCATATTAAACAGCAGGTTAAATTTAGAATTCTGCTCTGGGAGTACAGCTTTCGATAGTTTGTGACATGCTGAAATTCATAGCAATCACAGACGGATGCTAGGATAGGAGACTGATGTCCAATTAAGCGAAACACGCTTAATACAGCCAACAGTACACATTCGTCCCATGTTTATTTTGAGAGAGTGTGCACATCTATTTCTTCCACACACACACACACACACACACACACACACACACACGGACACACGGACACATGCACGCACACTTATGTATCCTGTGTCCGGCAGTGAGGAGCAAATACGATATGATAGAGATAATTAAATCTATATATATGAAGATAGGAGCTGTTCTCGAAAAAACATACCATTAATGACCGTGCAGCTTCTCTAGAATAAATGATAATTAATTGCAACCCTCAGCTGCCTACAGGTGTTGTCGATGTATCTCTATGGGGATAGCTGAAAATGTGTGCCCCGACCGGGACTCGAACCCGGGATCTCCTGCTTATATGATATATCAACAACACCTGTCGGCAGCTGACGGTTTAAAGGCTACCCAACCATTGACCTTCGTCTGTGCGAATGTGCAAAGGTTGCCCGAACTCTTTGCGGGAATCATCACCTTAGTGTGCGCGAGTAATGAGTGGATGGGCAAATATCTAGTAGGTACATTACGTATGCAGATTGTGGACAGTTGGGAGTGCAAGGGATAAGTCACTGCAGTCGCGCTATTCATCTGTGTCCTCAGTGGCTCAGATGGAAAACGATCACAACAGTGAAAAAAAGCCGGCACGGTAGCTCAGCGTGTTCGGTCAGAGAGTTTAGCTATCCTCTGCAATAAAAAATTGAGTGAACGGATCAACGAACAACCTGAACGAGTATCAACGGACGTCCGCCACGAACAAATTCAACGAATTACATAGAGCAAAATAAGATCAACAAAAAAAAAAAAAGATGGATAGAGCGCCTGCTATGTAAGCAGCAGATTCCGGGTTCGAGTCCCAGCTGTCCCCAACAACACCTGTCGGCAGCTGAGGGTTGCAATTGATTATCATTTATAATTAAATCTGCTCAACAGTACTGAAGTTTTTTAACTTCGAAAGGACATATCACAAACAGTACTGAAGGTTTTTGACTTCGAAAGGACATACCACAAAAGCGATAGCATGACGCATTGAATTTAAATCCAAACATATGAAAATATTAACTATCCCGTTGAGTACTAATTTAACTTCCTGAAAAGAAAATGAAATGCCTATCGCTTGCTGATTGATGAGTGTATCAGACGGTGGGTGCTGGTGAATATATCACTGTTCGATAAGCTAAAAGCATTAATTTAGTTTCCAACTTAAATAGCGGTAGTAAAACTGATTCGAACTTCGTATTAAAAACGTGTAGGCTCTATTTGAAACGAAAATATTTAAAGAGCAAGAAATCGTGCGGTAGGGTTCTCACTTCCCACGCCCGGATTCCCGGGTTCGATTCCCGGCGGGGTAAGGAATTTTCTCTGCCTCGTGATGACTGGATGTTGTGTGCTGTCCTTAGGTTAGTTAGTTTTAAGTAGTTCTAAGTTCTAGGGGACTGATGACCATGGATGTTAAGTCCCATAGTGCTCAGAGCCATTTGAACCAATTACGTTCAAACAATGTCGTTACCCTTCCTGAGACACGCTCTCTAGAACATGAAATACATGCTATGAAAACACATGTGGGAGATCTGTAGGATATTACAATAATTGCAGATACCTTTCCAAGGATATAATTAATTAATATTCAGAATATATCACATTACAAGACTGGCTACATACTGAGTGCATAGCAGCCAGAAGCGAAGACAAAAGTAAGTGAAACGGAAAGGGCCTCTTCTCTCAGAAATTTTTACAGTTTTTTTTTTTTTTTTGGCAACTGAAAGTAGATACCTGTTATACTCGTTACACATCGGTATAACTGTCCAAAACGTTTCATTAACGTAATTAATCTTTGGTTTCACTTAATTAGAAAAATTATACACGCTTCTACTTTACATTTGCACCGATACATCACACTAGGAAGGCAAGAAGAAAAGTACCTAGTGATCTTAGCCTTCGGGTCTAGTTGACCAATAGACTGGAGCCCAGATGATCCCTCAAGTGCGACGGTATGGGGAAAAATGTGGGAATGTAAATTAAATATGATGACTCTTCTCGTCTTCACTCCGAATTATTAATTCAGCTTCCCTTACTCGTGAGCATTAGTAATTGAAATAATGAAATAAAATTGCTCCTGATGCTATTAACCAATAACACAATCACTTGTCCTTATCCAGGAGAAAATTACTTGAAATGACGACCCATAACTACAATATTTCAGTTTTCACTAATAAAAGTTTATTATTTTTAAAATATTCATATAAACTCAAAGTATGATGAAACCAATTATTTCAGTAAGTGGTTAAAAGTGACTAGAGCCCCCAACGTAGTGGCTGATGAGGTCGCTATATAAAATGTAATAAATTGAAAACCATATTCATTGCTGACCATGAAAAGAAGAATAAACCGCAGACTCACTTGCATCTAATTGGAGCCAAACTGGCACATGACGCTAAATTCAAAGTGCCATGTTGTAGTAAAAACCAGAGTTCCTCGCAGGCGAAAATGAGGCGAAGTCCAGTTTCAGTGCTCAGAAACGGAGTCCGAAAGCCATATCACACGAGAATGACAAGTCCAGACCGTTTTCTGGCAGAAAATAATCAGACACCTGACTAACCATGAAGCTATTCTCTTCCTAAAGCATGTGTGGTCAAGATGTTGCTTCAAACTAACTCGCACAGAACACTCTCCGAACAGCGCAGGCCAGGCCCCAAATAGGTCGTACCAAACTCTGTCCACGTCATGATGGTCGCCGCCCTTATATAGCCTCGGTTCACTACTTCAATGTAATTCCCGTATGCGCCACTTAATGAGGTTCGCAGTTCCACAAGCCTCATTTAAATCTATTGATACGAAGCGTGCAAACTTGCTACTTCCTTTTGTAATCAAGACTTTAATAAATATGGCAAAGATAATGTTAATCAGAACACAGGGAGGAGCTGTGATGTAAATGACAACAGGTTCATTCATTCTTAACATCGCGGACAAAAAAAAAATGGCTAAAGAAACGTCACAAAAACATTTTCATTGTCAAATGCTTTCAGAAATATGCGGTCTATGGTGGACGAAGTGATCAGCTGGGGATCGACACACGACACAAACCAGAACACTAATAGCTTTATCTGACTTCATACACTTGAATCTGGGGTATGGCACAAAAACTACGCCACCATCAAGCATCTATTCCAAAAAGAAAAATATGGTTCGAAAGAACAGGGCTCTGAGAAACATATATTGGAGCTCTACGCCATGGCAGCGAATACTTTACCCTTCTGCTGGTCGGGGCAGCACACCGCGATGCATTCGGCGACTGAAGTCATGGACGGCAGCAATTTATAATAAACGGCGAGCGCCCGAAAAATGCAAGTACGCGGTCTTGCGTTCGGCTAATTCGGAACACAGGTACTTCCCTATGAGCTTCTGAAACCACAGTTGATTCCAGTACGCAGGTGGAACCGTTTGATGGTTTGCTAAACCAATTTGACTATGCATTATGGAATATGTCAAATGTTTAGACGGCCGCCTCATGTACACCCACGCATTACTCGTTGTGTGCGTGATGCTAGAAGCAGTACCTCTGACGGTTCAGAAGATGACTGGCACAGGTCCTAAGTGGTACACAAGTCTCACCGCTTAGGTAGAGACCTGCAGTTCTTTACTAGCGATGCCCCAGTACAAGAATGACCTCTTCTCTTTCTCTTCGCTTTCCTCGTCAGCTCGGTAGAAAAGCATATTTACACCTTAGACTTCTCCCACTTTAGCACAAGCCAATAATGAGCTGGAGCGCCGCATTCTAAGATGTGTAACGTCTCTTAGCAAAACACATATTATATGTGGTAAAAAAAAGGAGAAAAGAATAATTGAACCCGATGATTGTAATTGCTTGGACAACGGCTGTGTGAACTTTATGTAATAAAGAGAAAGCATTGTTTGTCATGTTTTGTTCTTGTATAGAATTATGTACCGATTTTTTTTTAAATATAATATCTGTGTCGGCGAGTACTGTAACCGCCACAGACGATACTTTTTAAATATCAAACAAAGATCAGAATATGTGACAAGTATAAATAGTTGTGACCGAACATTAATTTCTCTGTCGTCTTCTTGGAGTTACGTGAGTGGGAAGAGCCTGTGGCGTCATATTGTAAGCTTGCGTAGCATTCTTTTGTCAAGATTGAGAGACGTACGCCATTACGTACTCATTGTAAAGGTGTGTAATAATTTAAACTGTTTAAATGTTTTGAATAGAGTTACTTAGTGAAAACTTGCATTATGATTTGTAATAAGCTTGCCTGGCATTTTATCCCATCCTTTTAAGACATTTTCAGTTATTTAAATATTATTCGTGGTGCAGAGCTGCGCTACGAACGAACGAGCCGCTGCCAAACTCCATTAAATGAAACCAATCATAGCGCAAAGAAGCGGGCAGGTAATAGTGAACAAAAATTATTTCTTTCAGCTTTCGGAATTGCAGGGCAGGGCAGCAGATTTTATGATTTGTTTTAAAGATGGACGCGGGCTGCTGATAATATATTATTGTTGTTGTTGTCTTCAGTCCTGAGACTGGTTTGATGCAGCTCTCCATGCTACTCTATCCTGTGCAAGCTGCTTCATCTCCCAGTACCTACTGCAACCTACATCCTTCTGAATCTGCTTAGTGTACTCATCTCTCGGTCTCCCTCTACGATTTTTACCCTCCACGCTGCCCTCCAATGCTAAATTTGTGATCCCTTGATGCCTCAAAAGATGTCCTACCAACCGATCCCTTCTTCTAGTCAAGTTGTGCCACAAACTTCTCTTCTCCCCAATCCTATTCAATACCTCCTCATTAGTTACGTGCCCTATCCACCTTATCTTCAGTATTCTTCTGTAGCACCACATTTCGAAAGCTTCTATTCTCTTCTTGTCCAAACTAGTTATCGTCCATGTTTCACTTCCATACATGGCTACACTCCAAACAAATACTTTCAGAAACGACTTCCTGATACATAAATCGATATTCGATGTTAACAAATTTCTCTTCTTCAGAAACGCTTTCCTTGCCATTGCCAGTCTACATTTTATATCCTCTCTACTTCGACCATCATCAGTTATTTTACTTCCTAAATAGCAAAACTCCTTTACTACTTTAAGTGTCTCATTTCCTAATCTAATTCCCTCAGCATCACCCGATTTAATTTGACTACATTCCATTATTCTCGTTTTGCTTTTGTTAATGTTCATCTTATAGCCTCCTTTCAAGACACTGTCCATTCCATTCAACTGCTCTTCCAAGTCCTTTGCCGTCTCTGACAGAAATACAATGTCATCGGCGAACCTCAAAGTTTTTACTTCGTCTCCATGAATTTTAATACCTACTCCAAATTTTTCTTTTGTTTCCTTTACTGCTTGCTCACTATACAGATTGAATAACATCGGGGAGAGGCTACAACCCTGTCTCACTCCTTTCCCAACCACTGCTTCCCTTTCATGCCCCTCGACTCTTATGACTGCCATCTGGTTTCTGTACAAATTATAAATAGCCTTTCGCTCCCTGTATTTTACCCCTGCCACCTTTAGAATTTGAAAAAGAGTATTCCAGTCAACATTGTCAAAAGCTTTCTCTAAGTCTACAAATGCTAGAAACGTAGGTTTACCTTTTCTTAATCTTTCTTCTAAGATAAGTCGTAAGGTCAGTATTGCCTCACGTGTTCCAACATTTCGACGGAATCCAAACTGATCCTCCCCGAGGTCTGCATCTACCAGTTTTTCCATTCGTCTGTAAAGAATTCGTGTTAGTATTTTGCAGCCGTGGCTTATTAAACTGATAGTTCGGTAATTTTCACATCTGTCAGCACCTGCTTTCTTTGGGATTGGAATTATTATATTCTTCTTGAAGTCTGAGGGTATTTCGCCTGTCTCATACATCTTGCTCACCACCTGATAGAGTTTTGTCAGGACTGGTTGTTCCAAGGCCGTCAGTAGTTCTAATGGAATGTTGTCTACTCCGGGGGCCTTGTTTCGACTCAGGTCTTTCAGTGCTCTGTCAAACTCTTCACGCAGTATCGTATCTCCCATTTTGTCTTCATCTACATCCTCTTCCATTTCCATAATATTGTCCTCAAGTACATCGCCCTTGTATAAACCTTCTATATACTCCTTCCACCTTTCTGCCTTCCCTTCTTTGCTTAGAACTGGGCTGCCATCTGAGCTCTTGATATTCATACACGTGGTTCTCTTCTCTCCAAAGGTCTCTTTAATTTTCCTGTAGGCAGTATCTATCTTACCCCTAGTGAGATAAGCTTCTACATCCTTACATTTGTCCTCTAGCCATCCCTGTTTAGCCATTTTGCACTTCCTCTCGATCTCATTTTTGAGACGTTTGTATTCCTTTTTGCCTGCTTCATTTACTGCATTTTTATATTTTCTCCTTTCATCAATTAAGTTCAATATTTCTTCTGTTACCCAAGGATTTCTAGCAGCCCTCGTCTTTGTACCTACTTTATCCTCTGCTGCCTTCACTACTACATCCCTCAGAGCTACCCATTCTTCTTCTACTGTATTTTTTTCCCCTATTCCTGTCAATTGTTCCCTTATGCTCTCCCTGAAACTCTGTACAACCTCTGGTTCTTTCAGTTTATCCAGGTCCCATCTCCTTAATTTCCCACATTTTTGCAGTTTTTTCAGTTTTAATCTACAGGTCATAACCAATAGATTGTGGTCAGAGTCCACATCTGCCCCTGGAAATGTCTTACAACTTAAAACCTGGTTCCTAAATCTCTGTTTTACCATTATATAATCTATCTGATACCTTTTAGTATCTCCAGGGTTCTTCCACGTATACAACCTTCTTTCATGATTCTTAAACCAAGTGTTAGCTATGATTAAGTTGTGCTCTGTGCAAAATTCTACTAGGCGGCTTCCTCTTTCATTTCTTAGCCCCAATCCATATTCACCTACTATGTTTCCTTCTCTCCCTTTTCCTACACTCGAATTCCAGTCACCCATTACTATTAAATTTTCGTCTCCCTTCACTATCTGAATAATTTCTTTCATTTCATCGTACATTTCTTCAATTTCTTCATCATCTGCAGAGCTAGTTGGCATATAAACTTGTACTACTGTAGTAGGTGTGGGCTTCGTATCTATCTTGGCCACAATAATGCGTTCACTATGCTGTTTGTAGTAGCTTACCTGCATTCCTATTTTCCTATTCATTATTAAACCTACTCCTGCATTACCCCTATTTGATTTTGTGTTTATAACCCTGTAGTCACCTGACCAGAAGTCTTGTTCCTCCTGCCACCGAACTTCACTAATTCCCACTATATCTAACTTTAACCTATCCATTTCCCTTTTTAAATTTTCTAACCTACCTGCCCGATTAAGGGATCTGACATTCCACGCTCCGACCCGTAGAACGCCAGTTTTCTTTCTCCTGATAACGACATCCTCCTGAGTAGTCCCCGCCCGGAGATCCGAATGGGGGACTATTTTACCTCCGGAATATTTTACCCAAGAGGATGCCATCATCATTTAATCATACAGTAAAGCTGCATGTCCTCGGGAAAAATTACAGCTGTAGTTTCCCCTTGCTTTCAGCCGTTCGCAGTACCAGCACAGCAAGGCCGTTTTGGTTAATGTTGCAAGGCCAGATCAGTCAATCATCCAGACTGTTGCCCCTGCAACTACTGAAAAGGCTGCTGCCCCTCTTCAGGAACCACACGTTTGTCTGGCCTCTCAACAGATACCCCTCCGTTGTGGTTGCACCTACGGTACGGCCATCTGTATCGCTGAGGCACGCAAGCCTCCCCACCAACGGCAAGGTCCATGAAAATGAAGAAAAAGGTTATTTAAAAAAATGCTTAAAAATTAAGGCGCACCTTACAGCTCGCAGCGTCTTTTACTTCATAAGATATGGTGTATTAAAAATCCAACACTTCAGATGCAACAGTCAAACCAAACCTAGTAAAGTCAACTGAATACTATTTCTCTCATAATGATACAACTGTAGTTGGCTATAATGCTCCCACGGAAAGATAATATCTCATTGTTGACAGTAATCTCCAACCAACTGATCACAGCATTCATCGCAACAATCAAAACACTAGATCATTATCTCCATTGTCTTCCTACAGTTCTGGTTCCATTACCACCAAATTACTTATTTATCACTGTAGATAACATACTCTCCAAACATTGCCACTTTCTGGTCATAGCATTTTGCAGAATGTAACCCACACTACCCTGCACCACAACCTTCTTCCTACCATGCTTGTGAAACCACATTTTAATAATTAATTTCTTCTCCTTTGAAGATCACACTTAAAAACAAATCTGCATAGCTTCTTTCCTGTACATTACGAAGTAACTTGTTTGAATCATACTGATGAAAAAATTTTTGTTGGCTGTATTTGGCTGGTGAGGTCCACAGACACTATGATATGAAATGCATGGGATGAAAGCACGTGATACTACTGATGGTGATCGATTTACCAAATGGGGGACACAGAACTCATTGACACTTTTGATGATATCTGAGAGGGGTACAAATCAGCACCAAAAAATTTTTGTGTCAATTTGTCTGTGAAACACTTTCAAGAATTGCTCTTAGCCAAGCAACACAAAAATCTTTTGCTTGTTTCAAAAGTTCTATGATGGCACATCAGTAATTAATTCGAGACATGTGGGGATAGTTCATTCCCCAAAAATCGCAACATCAACTGCCAAACATACTTCACCCTGCTCCTCTACGCTCAACAAGCTTAGCTTCCTGGACACTGATCTCCGCTTCCTCTCACCCCATAATAAACACAATAATCACCAACAATAACTCAGAATTGCTATGTTATACTTTCAGTGACAAGCACCTGTGGATACTTCATCTTTATCAGCTGGAGTTATTAAATATATCGATTAACCAGCTAGAGCTTTTACATACATTATTAAAGTAATATGATCTGTATCACTAAAAAATTATTTTAAAAATTCTGAGTCTCAATGTTCTAAGGGAAGTCAAGAAAAACACGATTTCCTACTATTGACATCTCGCGTAATGAATATGCAATAAAATTGGGCAAAGTAGACTTATTATCAGCCTGTCAGTCGCTGTTTTTATTTCTGACTAATAAAACCATATTTCAAATGGCTCTGAGCACTATGCGACTTAACTTCTGAGGTCATCAGTCGCCTAGAACTCTGAGCTATTTAAACCTAACTAACCTAAGGACACCACACACATTCATGCCCGAGGCAGGATTCGAACCTGTGAGCGCAGCAGTCGCTCGGCTCCAGATTGTAGCGCCTAGAACCGCAAAACCATATTTAATATCAACCATTGGCAGTCAATTTTTTTTTTATATAAGGTGAGCTTTATTTCATCATGTCTTATTTTAGACAGTGATTTTGGGCAGTTTCTTCTGAAGATGGGTGACACTGGCCAAAATCAGCTAGTTTGAAATAATAAAACAGTGACTGGCCTGTTGGAACTAAGCATATTTTGTACAAATAAAGATTGAGAAGTAACTCCCTGTGACACATATGCCCAATTTTGATCAAATAAAATATATTATTAACAGTGCAAAAAGCTAATTTACCTCCATAGCATAAAATAAGTCTTGCTGTGCGTAGTTCTGGTCTGGCAAAAATTATAGTAAAAACATCTTTTTCTATGATAATAGTCACATGTTCTCGTAGTAGTAGTGGTCCGCAGCTCGTGGTCGTGCGGTAGCGTTCTCGCTTCCCGTGCCGCGGTTCCCGGGTTCGATTCCCGGCGGGATCAGGGATTTTCTCTGCTAGTGATGACTGGGTGTTGTGTACTGTCCTTAGCTTAGATAGGTTTAAGTAGTTCTAAGTTATAGGGGACTGATGACAATAGATGTTAAGTCCCATAGTGCTGAGAGCCATTTGAACCTTTTTTTTTTTTTAGTCGTGGTACTTATTGGTGTTTTACTGTTAACAAAAATCCACTGCAAAATTTTGATGCTGAACAATCATTGCGTACTGTAACATCAGCATTGATAACGAACTAATTTTCATTAACCTTTTCAATAACTGTAAAGTAAGGAAGATATGTTGAACTTTTTGGCGAGTTACAGTAATGAAAAAATGTTCCTTTAATAGAAAGCCAGATCCAGAATAATAAGAACATAATATATTTTGTTTTGTTGAAAATTAATGATCCAAAGACAGTCACAGCACAGCATCACTAAAAGGTATTTCGGGACTCTTTTCGTAGCAACATATTTTGTCTCATATATAGTTGTTACGCGAGCAACAATAAAACAAAGCAAATAGAGCCAGCGAAAGATGGGAGACTGTTCCTTGCTCCGCATATACAGATTTGTCCAATCAGACACTTACGTTGATTGGGAGAAAAGAGGAAAAAAGATTCAGCTTCACAGCCTCTCTCCCACACGTTATAGGCTGTGTCTTTTGCTAACATCATGACCTGGATCGAGCCACAGCCTTCCATAAAAAGATCATTATCTCCCCTGTAGTGTCCATTTCAAAGTTTCCAAAGAATGGCCATAAACTCGCTAAAAGCCTCGTGCCTTCAGAAACATGTTTCGTGGCAGAGTCTGGACGTCTGGGCGCAAGTGACCTGTTCCACGGAAAAATCGCAGAAAGCTCACAGTTGTCTAGTCGGCTTCCTGCCTAACAACGTCCCATCCACTGCTTTATTGCCGGTCTTCAATGCGCTGCCCATTGCAGCGGCGACTTCTCGGCGCTAGTGCGCCTTTCCTAGACGTGGCCCCTGATCGACCGGCGCCATCCAATGTGTGTTCGCAATGAGACCGCAGAACTCAGCAGTCTGGCCCATCCTCTGCTTTATTGCCTGTCTTCAATGCGCTGCCCATTGCAATGGCGACTTCTAGGCGCCAGTCAGCCTACCTGGACGTGGCTGCCGACCTACCGGCGCCATCTAACGTGTCTGCACAATGAGACCATAGAACTCGACAATCCGCAAATGTTTTCACCAACGTTACGCAGAAAAAACGCCCCCCTCGGCCCTCAGCTGCCATACGCTTTTACTGCAGTCATATAAATCAGTACCCTATACCTTTGAAAGCAGGTAAAACTTACCGCTATTCCTTCACTAGAGCACACAAGCAAGAGCTTTAATTACTGCCCACCATTTCGTCATGATGTATGAAGTCAGATCGTAATAAAGATCATGTTCCCTAAGAGCACTAAGCGACATGACACCAAATCAGGAGTAAGAGTGCCCTGTAATCTCTCAAGTGGTTATGTATGATTTGACTGCACCATTAGCTGTACGTTTAAATTCTAGTCTAAAATGATATATTAACTTGCATGTGCAATAGTTCGCTTTGTGACTAAACAATTGCAAGCTTCGATACAATTCTCAAACAGAGTTCTTTCTCTTTGTGCTGTTAAATATTAATACAATTATTAATTTGGCACCACTTCCTTAATAGATTTTACTGCCCTTTCCATGCACTACTCGTTTCATGGGTTATGGACGAAACTTAGGGAAAATTCTAAACAAACAAAAGAAACATAGATTTAAAACTGTAACTATATGTTACGACCTCTGCCAGTGCGTACTGCCTTGCTGTATGTGTATTTCTCTTGTGGTAGCTTTTATATCAATTTTCAGTTAATTCCAATTAAAACCTGTCCCACTGTTGAATTACTTATGGTATGAATCATGTGTATGTACTAGTCAAAGCGCCTCCTTGGGAACTATAATTTGATTCCGCGATCATCAGTGTACATTCCTTAGCAAAGAAATTTTTATATCTTTGCTGTTAGACGGTTACAGGAAAACTGCTCAATGCTACGTTATTTTTATGTACGATGATTACCAATAATATCTGTACACAGGCGGAATCCTGACGCTCCCCACTTTCATATGGCGTATCGGCCTTAGTCGTTTGCTTTGTATGAGAGCAACCGTGAACAATAGTTGATTGCCATTGTGCTTTCAACAGCTGAACTGACGTCATGACTGTATTATTTCAAACTTGCGGTTAGTGCGGGAACGGAGCCGATACAAGTCAGCGAAGGGATCCTGGTACGGAGCAGTATGCAAAACACACACAAACACAAAAACAGCCCGCATCATCGTGTGCGCTCCATTCAAACGCCGCTTGCAACCAAACACTTTGTAAGTAGGCTGTTTAGGTTTTTTTATTGGTAACGCCGCCGCCACGTAGCGCTCTGTATGAAAATCACTGGCTGTGCCGTGTGCAGTCTCTGCCTGGTTTGCATTGTTGTCTGCCATTGTAGTGTTGGGCAGCGGCAGCTGGATGCTAACAGCGCGTAGCGTTGCGCAGTTGGAGGTGAGCCGCCAACAGTGGTGGACGTGGGGAGAGAGATGGCGGAGTTTTGTAATTTGTAAGACTGGATGTCATGAACTATCATATATATTTTGACTATTCAGGTAAATACACTGTTTGTTCTCTATTAAAATCTTTCATTTGCTAACTATACCTATCAGTAGTTAGTGCCTTCCGTAGTTAGAATCTTTTATTTAGCTGGCAGTAGTGGTGCTCGCTGTATTGCAGTAGTTCGAGTAACGAAGATTTTTTGTGAGGTAAGTGATTCATGAAAGGTATAGGTTAATGTTAGTCAGGGCCATTCTTTTGTAGGGATTATTGAAAGTCAGATTGCGTTGCGCTAAAAATATTGTGTGTCAGTTTAAGCACAGTCATGTATAAATTGTTCTAAGGGGACGTTTCAACTTTCTTTCAAACATACAAACGTACAGTCAATCGTGTCACAGTACCTCCGCTTAGCTTACCTTTCACGCAGTTACCAAGATAAGGGAAGCTGCACGAAGAATTAAAACACTTATCGAAGATACTCGTATAGCAGTCTGCAATTGACATATCAATAAGTAAACGTGAAATTGTAACACTGAATATTGTCAGAGTCAACATTGGTAGTAAGTATTTGTCATCTTAATCTACATATGTCTCAGTTTTTTTCTTAAACCTGGACAAAACAACATATTTGCAATGTAAATACAGTAAATGAACCAACCGTGTGTGATGGTTCCTGTGTGAACGAAACACACTGTACGCAAATTAAAACAGTTTAAATATCACGTCACTGCATCAGAATTGATTACTCAGTGCTTTTGCTCCAATTTGAACGTATCAAAAATAACAAAATTTTCCAAAATAGTCGCCTGCCGCTACGTGCACCTTTCATTCAGTCTGATGTCGTTTGCAGTATTTGGAATTTGTTCTCATTTGTCGATTCAGTTGAATTAGTGGCATAAGTTAGCATCGCACTCAGCCACTGTAGCACTCAGAGAGACGAACTGCCCACAGTTACGCCCTTCGTGCGATGACAGTACGCTTAGTGGAGCCAGCACTGCCGCGATGCACCTTGCAACTTGTAGCCAGCTCATTGTCTACCAAAAAAAGAAACGTGACCCATAAGGTAGTTGATCCCTTAAAACAAACGCGCCCCCATAGGTGCCCTATGAAAGTCCCACTCTTGGCAGACCAAACTCTCGCAGTGGGAAATTCAGTGGGACAAAGGAAGAGACAAGTGCAGTCGCAGTGCCAAGAACAAGACATGCAAATGCCGTTTTTTACTTCTGATGCTACGACCAGTATGTTCACACGGAAAGTTCAACGATCACAACACTGCACACATCAGAGAACTCGATCTTTGCCTTGGTAAAAGTACTCTCAGGGCAAACAACCAACCAAACAAATAAATTGACACATCATGTGTCTCCATAAAAAATTTAAACATGATACACAACAGGCCAAATGCGATTAGGACTCGCGCACTCGGGGTTCCGTACACAATTAGCTATGTATATACACAGTTCATCCATCTGAGAATCGAGAATCTCAACGATTACTCACACTACATCATCATCATCATCATTTAAGACTGATTATGCCTTTCAGCGTTCAGTCTGGAGCATAGTCCAACCTTATAAAATTCCTCCATTATCCCCTATTCAGTGCTAACATTGGTACCTCTGTATATATACAGTTCATCCATCTGAGAATCGAGAATCTCAACGATTACTTACACTACACACTACATCATCATCATCATCATCATCATCATCATTTAGAACTGATTATGCCTTTCAGCGTTCAGTCTGGAGCATAGTCCAACCTTATAAAATTCCTCCATGATCCCCTATTCAGTGCTAACATTGCTACCTCTTCTTAAGTGTAAGCATATTACTTCAAAATCATTCTTAACCGAATACAGGTACCTTCTCCTTGGTCTGCCCCGACTCCTCCTACCCTCTACTGCTGAACCAACGAGTCTCTTGTGTAACCTTGCTTCTCCCATGCGTGTAACATGACCCCACCATCTAAGCCTGTTCATCCTGACTGCTACATCTATAGAGTTCATTCCCAGTTTTTCTTTGATTTCCTCGTTGTGGACACCCTCCTGCCATTGTTACCATCTACTAGTATCTGCAATCATCCTAGCTACTTTCACATCCGTAACCTCAACCTTGTTGATAAGGTAACCTGAATCCACCCAGCTTTCGCTCACATACAACAAAGTTGGTCGAAAGATTGAACGGAGCACAGATAACTTAGTCTTGGTACTGACTTCCTTCTTGCAGAAGAGAGTAGATCGTAGTTGAGCGCTCACTGCATTAGCTTTGCTACAACTCGCTTCCAGTTCTTTCACTATGTTGCCATCCTGTGAGAATATGCATCCTAAGTACTTGAAACCGTCCACTTGTTCTAACTTTGTTCCTCCTATTCGGCACTCAATCCGTTTATATTTCTTTCCCACGGACATTACTTTCGTTTTGGAGATGCTAATCTTCATACCATAGTCCTTACATTTCTGATCTAGTTCTGAAATATTACTTTGCAAATTTTCAATCGAATCTGCCATCACAGCTAAGTCATCCGCATATGCAAGACTGCTTATTTTGAGTTCATATATCGTAATCTCACCCAGCCAATCTATTGTTTTCAACATATGATCCATAAATAATATGAACAACAGTGTAGACAGGTTGCAGCCTTGTCTTACCCCTGAAACTACTTTGAACCATGAACTCAATTTACTGTCAACTCTAGCTGCTGCCTTGCTATTCACGTAAAGACCTTTAATTGCTTGCAAAAGTTTGCCTCCTATTCCATAATCTCGTAGAACAGACAATAACTTCCTCCTAGGAACCCGGTCATATGCCTTTTCTAGATCTATAAAGCATAGATACAATTCCCTGTTCCACTCATAACACTTCTCCATCATTTGCCGTAAGCTAAAGATCTGGTCCTGACAACCTCTAAGAGGCCTAAACCCACACTGATTTTCATCCAATTGGTCCACAACTAATACTCGCACTTTCCTTTCAACAGTACCTGAGAAGATTTTACCCTCAGCGGTGATTAAAGAGAAACCTCTGTAGTTGTTACAATCTTTTCTGTTTCCATGTTTAAAGATTGGTGTGATTACTGCCTTTGTGCAGTCTGATGGAACCTGTGCCGACTCCCAGGTCATTTCAATTATCCTGTGTAGCCATTTAAGACCTGACATTCCACTCTATTTGATGAGTTTCGACTTAATTTCATCCACCCCAGCTGCTTTATTGCACTGCAGTCTATTAACCATTTTCTCCACTTCCTCAAATGTGATCCTATTTCCGTCATCATTCCTATCCCATTCTACCTCGAAATCTGAAACATTACTGATCGTATTTTCACCTACATTCAGCAACTCTTCAAAATACTCCCTCCATCTACCCAAGGCATCCACAGGATTCACCAGCAGTTTTCCTGATCTGTCCAAAATACTTGTCATTTCCTTCTTACCTCCCTTTCGAAGACTGCTAATTACACTCCAGAATGGTTTTCCAGCAGGTTGACCCATAGTTCCAACCTGTTTCCAAAGTCTTCCCAAGATTTCTTCTTGGATGCTGCAATTATCTGTTTGGCTTTGTTTCTTTCTTCAACATAACTTTCTCTGTCTACCTGAGTTCTAGTATGACGCCATTTTTGATACGCCTTCTTTTTCCTTTTACAGGCTTCCTTGACTGAGTCATTCCACCAAGCTGTTTGCTTCTTCCTGCTTTTACACACTACTATTCCAAGACATTCTTTAGCCACTTCTAGTACTGTGTCCATGTACCTTGTCCATTCCTTTTCCAATGACTGTAATTGACTACATTCAACTAACTGGTACCTTTCTAAGATCGCTGTTATGTACTTGTGCCTGATTTCCTTATCCTGAAGTTTCTCCACTTTTATCCTCCTACATATGGACCAGACCACCTGCACTTTCGGCCTTAGAATCCCAATTTCACTGCAGATTAAATAATGATCAGTGTCATCAAAGAATCCCCTGAATACACGTGTGTCCCTCACAGCCTTCCTGAATTCCTGATCTGTTATTATATAGTCAATGACAGATCTGGTTCCCCTGCCTTCCCAAGTATACCGGTGAATGTTCTTATGTTTAAAAAAGGAGTTTGTGATTACTAAGCCATACTGGCACAGAAATCCAAGAGTTGTTTCCCGTTCCTGTTGGCCTCCATATCCTCTCCAAATTTACCCATAACTTTTTCATACCCTTCTGTTCGATTTCCAATCCTGGCATTAAAATTACCCGTGAGCAGAACACTGTCCTTGTCCTTTACTCTAACAACTACATCACTGAGTGCCTCATAAAAACTATCCATCTTATCTTGATCTGTCCCTTCACAATGCGAATATACTGACACAATCCTAATTTTCTTGCTAGATACTGTCAAATCTGTCCACATCAGTCGTTCGTTTACATACCTTATTGCAACTACGCTGGGTTCCATTTCTTTCCTGATGTAAAGCCCTACACCCCATTGTGCTATTCCTGCTTTGACTCCTGACAGGTAGACCTTGTATTCTCCCACTTCCTCTTCTTTCTCACCCCATACCCGAATGTCACTAACAGCTAAAACGTCCAGTCCCATCTTACTTGCACCCTCTGCCAGCTCTACCTTCTTCCCACAGTAGCCCCCATTGATATTAATAGCTCCCCATCTCATTACCACTTGTTTGCCAAGTCGTATCTTAGGAGTCCCTGGTTTTTCAGTTAGAGGTGGGACTCCGTCACCTCCAAAGGTCCGAGGCATTTTGCTCTGATTGTTGCCAGCATCATATTTAAAGTACCAGGGAAGCAGGTTGCTAGCCTTACTTGCCCTGAGTCCCATTGGGTATTAACCCTAACGTTTGAGAGACTAACCGGTGGATTTGGTAGTCTTTGCCGTATGAGCACAAAGGTGACCACGACTCAGAATATGTCCGAGATGCCCAGCCTTATTCCAAAAGTAACTGGTATCCCGACTGTCGGGACCACTTACTAGGCCACTCATACGTTGCCCGTGGTTCATGAACTAGGACATGACTACAGGAACCCACACCATGAACCACTACTCACACTAGTGTGGGCATAAAAAAAAGCGAGTAGGGGACTTCATTTTGCATTGGTTAAGATTGAAGATTTAATGAAACGTTTTTTTTATTTACTTACTAAAACATGATTACTAGTTACATTTTATGTTTACAAGCATTCGTCGTCGTTGTCTTCAGATGATACTCGTACCTGAGTTTTCATGTTTCTCCTGAATTTTTATTATTGCATGGCAGTTCAGGTATGGAGGTGCTTTGATGGATTAGCAGATGAATCCTGGAATAAAACTTGCGGCCACACTCATTAGACATAATAGAGGGCGAAGTTTGCATCTCTGACGTTTTTCATTTTCCTGCCCCCGATGTTCCTGCTCATAACGTAACACAGCAGGTGAGGTAGTTGTGCGTCGTATTTACGATCTTCTGCCGGGTCAGTGTTTAGACTCTTTAGGTTCTTCCTGAATTGGTTATTATAGAGCTTCAGAGGAGCTTCACGGGACCTTCCACCTGTGCTCACTTCACTATATAAAATTTGTCGAGGAAGTCTACTGTTTCTCACCTGCTGGACATGTCCAATCCATCTGGATTGGTGGCCAATAGCGCTAACTTCTATGCTATACATCTTTGTCTTCTCAAGAACAATAATATTTTTATACGAAGTCATTCCAGTTGATATTCGTAATGTATCTAAGCTTCTTCTGCTTGAAGCGCTCTAGTTTCGCAAAACCACAGCGATACAGTGTCCAGGTTTCGCAACCATAGAGTAGGGTGGAAACAACTGTTCGTTACAACATTGGTTTGGTGCATAGTGTCAGATCTTTATTCAGGAACACCCGATGTAGGAGACGTCCAAAGCAACATATGTGATATACATCCTGTTCTCCACGTCCTTTTCCGACGAGCATTTAGTTGATAGTATACTTCCTAGACAGAGGAAGTGATCTACTTGTTCCACGCGTGTGCTGGAAATAGAGATACTGAGATCCAGAAGGGCAGTTTCAGCAGCTGGTTTATATGCAGTACAAAAACAATTTACAAACATTTACTATCAAAAACAGTCTTGATCACAATTTATTTATTACGGTGACAGGTCTCGACCACTACTGTGGTCATTTTCAGACCAATAAGGACCTCCTTCTGCTGGAGAATCACTAGTATTATTTATTACGGTGACCAGTTTCGACCAGTAGTGATTCTTCAGCAGGAGGAGGTCTTTACTCATTAGTCTGAAGATGACCACAGTAGTGGTCGAAACCGGTCACCGTAATAAATAAATTGTGATCAAGACTCTTTTTGATAGTAAATATTTGTAACACTTTGATCACTGTTCATTCCCAGAATGTATTCAAAAGTAATTAATTTACAAACAGTTGTAGCTCTGTGAGTGTGTGAGCTGGAAAAGCATTATCGCCAGTGTACCGTAGTGGGTTGCTTGAGTAAGACTTATGAATCTTTTAGAGTGCAGTCTGGACTTATCAAATGGACCTCCGTCAGAAATGTATTTGACGATGATGATGTCCCACAAAGCATAGTTGCTAGGTACTGAACAAACAACCTTGGTTTGATTCCATAAGTAATAAGTAATTTGCCAGATATTTCATTCTAGTATAGCATGAGCCTAAACGTGCCCTCATACACAGGGTGAAAAGTATTTAAACCGACAAACTCTGGGAGGTTGTAGGGGACATCAAAACAAATGCTTTTCCCTAGTGTCATTTTTTCCTAAGAGGAGTATTTAAACCGGTAGAGGAAGATTTCTCTGACGGCAAAATAATTAAACACACAAACACTTTTCCATTTTTTATGACCAAGAGACAACACATTAACACAACCCTATTTCAATTACAGTAGATATTCAAAAATGCCTCCATTGACACGTAAACAAAGGTTACACCGTCGGATCATGTTCTGTCTGACACGGGCAAAAACCCCAGGAGTATCCTGAAATGTTCCTGCTGCTGCTACTATCCGGGCAACCAGATCCTCTTCTGATGCAACAGGAGTTGCGTAAACAAGGTTGTGCATCTCTCCCCACACAAAAAAACCAGAGTGGAGATGTCTGGTGATCGAGCAGGCCATGGTACAGGACCACCTCTGCCAATTCACGTTTCTGGGAACCGTCGGTCCAGGAATCGACGCACGAAACGACTGAAACGTGCCGGCGCCCCGTCATGTTGGAACCACATGCGTTACGTGTAAGTAGCGTGACATCTTCCAACAATTCTGGCAATGTTCTGGCGAGAAAACTGTAATAGTGCCTGCCATTTAATGGCCTAAGTAGCAGATACTGCCCAATTAAACAGTCCCCAACAATACCGACCCACGCATTAGCGAAGAACCGCACTTGATGAGCGCTAGTAACTGTGGGTTATCCTCACTCCAAGCATGCGAATTGTGCGTGTTGAAGACTCCATCACGCCCGAACGTTGCTTCATCGTTAAACAACACAGAGGATGGAAATGTAGGATGCATTTCACACTGTTCCAGGTACCACTGCGAAAACTGTGCTCTGGGTGGATAATCAACTGGTTCCAGGTTGTGGACTCACTGTAAGTGAAATGGGCGTAACAATTGTTCTCGAAGGACTGTCCTTATATTCGTCTGATTAGTCCCCATGTTACGTGCAATTGCACGAGTGCTGATTGAAGGATCCCGCTCCACATGCTGCAAGACAGCTTCCTCAAATTGCAGCGTTTTCACCATGCGTCCATTTCCAGGTAATCTGCTAAATGACCCGGTCTCACGCAGATGTTGATACACAGTAGCAAAGGTCGTATGATGCGGGATACGGCGATTAGGATACTGTTGTTGATAAAACTGCTGTGCACCTCGTCCGCTGTGGTGCACAACGTAGTACGCACGAACCTTATCAGTGTACTCACTCGAGGAGTATCACTCCATTAGTAAACAGAGACAATGCACTACTACACTGGTGGACAGCAGTTGCCTACAACTGAAGAGCGTAATACGCCCTCTAACAACTGAAGATCGTAATACGGCCTCTAACAACTGAAGAGCGTAATACGGCTTCCATCGGTTTAAACAATCCTCAGAGGAAAAAATGACACTAGGGAAAAATATTTGTTTTTATGTCCCCTACAACCTCCCAGAGTTTGTCGGTTTAAATACGTTTCACCCTGTATAGCTTGAATCAGTTTAACGAAGTGTTCACGGCAACCAATCCATTTTAAGACTTTCTACATAGCTTCTCTGGGCAGCGTATCAAAGGCCTTTTTTAGATCACAGGTGCAAAGTGGCGGAGAATCTGGCGTGGCGCATGGGACAGCTCAGGTGTCGCTTGTTTTGCCCACGTGCTCTGCTTCCGACGCACCACCTAGTGCACCCGACGCGGCGTATCCGCCCTCTCAGCAGGGTGAGTGGCAGGTCATAACGTGTTCGCGTGGCACGAGGCGGAGGGCCAATGTGGAGACTGGCCGCCTGGCCTCGCCCGTTCACCCTGCGAGTGAACAGGTGGCCGCTCCTTCGCTAGGATTCGAGCAGGCACACAGAGGGAGGGGCTTAGTAGGTACTGGGAGCTTCGAGGACAATATTGTGGAAATGGAAGAGGATGTAGATGAAGATGAAATGGGAGATACGATACTGTGTGAAGAGTTTGACAGAGCACTGAAAGACTCGAGTCGAAACAAGGCCCTGGGAGTAGACAACGTTCCTTTGGAACTACTGACGGCCTTGGGAGAGCCAGTCCTGACAAAACTCTACCATCTGGTGAGCAAGATGTATGAGACAGGCGAAATACCCTCAGACTTCAAGAAGAATATAATAATTCCAATCCCAAAGAAAGCAGGTGTTGACAGATGTGAAAATTACCGAACAATCAGTTTAATAAGTCACAGCTGCAAAATACTAACGCGAATTCTTTACAGACGAATGGAAAAACTAGTAGAAGCCGACTTCGGCGAAGATCAGTTTGGATTCCGCAGAAATGTTGGAACACGTGAGGCAATACTGACCCTACGACCTATCTTAGAAGCTAGATTAAGGAAAGGCAAACCAACGTTTCTAGCATTTGTAGACTTAGAGAAAGCTTTTGACAATGTTCTCTGGAATACTCTCTTTCAAATTCTGAAGGTGGCTGGGATAAAATACAGGGAGCGAAAGGCTATTTACAATTTGTACAGAAACCAGATGGCAGTTATAAGAATCGAGGGGCATGAAAGGGAAGCAGTGGTTGGGAAGGGAGTGAGACAGAGTTGTAGTCTGTCCGTAATTCGGAGTAGGTATTAAAGAACAAATAAACAATTGGAGCACAAATAAAAACATTGAGGTTCGCCGATGACATTGTAATTCAGTCAGAGACAGGAAAGGACTTGGAAGAGCAGTCGAACGGAATGGACAGTGTCTTGAAAGGAGGATATAAGATGGACATCAACAAAAGCAAAACGAGGATCATGGAATGTAGTCGAATTAAGTCGGGTGATGCTGAGGGAATTAGATTAGGAAATGAGACACTTAAAGTAGTAAAGGATTTTGCTGTTTGGGGAGGAAAATAACTGACGATGGTCGAAGTAGAGAGTATATAAAATGTAGGCTGGCAACGGCAAGGAAAGCGTTTCTGAAGAAGAGAAAATTTTTAACATCGAGTATAGATTTAAGTGTCAGGAAGTCGTTTCTGAAAGTATTTGTATGGAATGTAGCCATGTATGGAAGTGGAACATGGACAAGAAGAGAATAGAAGCTTTCGAAATGTGGTGCTATAGAAGAATGCTGAAGATTAGATGGGTAGATCACATAAGTAATGAGGAGGTATTGAATAGAATTGGGGAGAAGAGGAGTTTGTGGCACAACTTGACAAGAAGAAGGGACCGGTTGGTAGGACATGTTCTGAGGCATCAAGGGATCACACATTTAGCATTGTAGGGCAGCGTGGAGGGTAAAAATCGTAGAGGGAGACCAAGAGATGAATACACTTGCAGTAAGTACTGGGAGATGAAGAAGCTTGCACAGGATAGAGTAGCATGGAGAGCTGCATCAAAGCAGTCTCAGGACTGAAGACAACAACAACAACGTTAGGCCCGTATATGGCCCCTTTACACAGATAGCGTTCGGTTCAAATGGCTCTAAGCACTATGAAACTGAACATCTGAGGTCACCTAAGGACATCACACACATTCATTCCCGAGGCAGGATTCAAACCTGCGACCGCAGCAGCAACGCGGTTCCAGCGTTCGGGGCTGGAAAGAAAACCAATGCGCACGCGGTATGTCTGCCGAGGGAGCAGATCCGAGATGTGGAGACGGCCTTGCCCGTCACTATTAAGTGTGCAGGTTGCAGTCGTCTGCAAGTTGTGGCCCACGTCCGCACCAACGACGCCTGTCGCATGGGTTCTCGAGGCGATATGCATTTCTTACGGGAGGCTGGCGAGATGCAAGCAGAGCTCACAATTTCCAGTTTCGTTCCCATAGTTGATCGGGGTCCTTTCTTTTGGAGGTTCTCAACCAGAGGCATCGTCGCCTCTGTGATGGTCTTAGCTGCAGGTTTCTACACTGTGTTATCTTATTGGTATTTGTAGGACTCCCCTTGATATGTCAGGGGTGCGCTACACAAAGGAAGCAGCTACTCGGGTAGCAGAATACTTGTGGAGTGCACATGGCGGTTTTTTAGGCTAGGTAGTTGTCTGAGGTGCTCTGATGAACACTCGCCTGTCAGTATACAGCAAGGGCGTTCAGAATAAAGCCACTCCGACTCTCACAGTTTTATCATTAAACTGTCGAAGTATTCGTAATAAAGTTCCCGAATACACTGCCCTCCAGGAAAGTTCTCGAGCTCAAATTATTCTTGGGACCGAAAACTGGCTGAAACTCGAATTAGAAAGCTCTGATATACTTAGCAAGTCGTGGAGCGTACATCGGAAAGAAAGATTAGATGCCATAGGAGGGGGAGTTTTCATTGCAGTTGACAAAAATGTTGCCTCTATTGATGTCGAAGTTGAGTGTGACAGTGAAGTCATTTGGCCGCTTATAACAGGTGTAGGTGAAACCAAGTTAATTCTTGTATATTTTTACCGGCCGTTCGATTCTGTTGTGACATTTCTAGAATCATTCAAACACAGTAAAGGGTCAATAGCGCATAAATACTCAGATCTTGCAGTACTAGTTGGAGGCGACTTTAACCTGCTGAGTATAGACTGGGATGTCTGCGGATTCATTGCGGGGGTACAGACACACAGCCATGTGAAACACTTTTGAACATGTTTTCTGAAAATTGTCTTGATAAGCTAACCCGGCAGCCAACATGCAATGGAAATATCTTATACATTGTAGCTACAAATAGGCCGGCCCTCATCGACAATGTCAGCATAGAAATGGTGATTTGAGGTCATGATGTCATTATAGCAGCTGACAGTTAATAAATCGGTCAAGAAAGCTAGGAGAGTGTTTCTGCTGGATATAGCAGATAAGCAGTTATTAGAATCTCACTTAGACAGTGTATTGGTGTCACTCAGTTACAGTAAGATGGATGTAGAAGAATTGTGGGTAAAGTTTAAGCAGATTGTAAACCCAGTAATTGGATATAGAATGGAAAAGACCCACCATGGTTTAATAACAAAATTCGGCGGATGACGAGGTAGCAGAGGCTGTTGCGTTCTAGACTCAAAAGGAGATGCGCAAAAGTCAGCAAGCTAGGGTTAATAGAGATTTGTGCATATGTGAAAAGATCTATACGCGAAGCATACAACGCCTTAGCAAAAGATTTGGCAGAGAACCCGAGAAAATTCTTGTTCTACGTAAAATTGCTAAAAATTTCACTTTCAAGAAATCGTTCACACAGGAGAATCGTATAGACATACCGTCATTTGGCCAGCGGACAGGCTCCCGTATGGACGAAATAGTAATAAGCATACCTGGCGCAGAGAAACAACTGATGATTTGGAAGGAAATAAATCACTGAAATCACTATGTACGGGTGGGATACAATGAATACTTCACGGCATTGGCCCCTTATCTAGCTTGAATTTACCGTGAATCTCTCACCCAGCACTAAGTCTCAAGCGAATGGAAAGAAAGGAGGCGACGCCGGTAGATAATAAGGGTAAAAGAACGGACCCACATAATTGTAGACCAATATCCTAACCTCTGTTTAGTGCAGAATCCTTGAACATATTCTCTATTCGAATATAATAAAATTTCTTGAGACTGAAACGCTTATGTCCACGAATCAACAGGTTTTTAGAAAGCGGCGCTCGTGCATCACTCAGCTTGCCTATTTCTCACATGATGCACTACTGAGAACTATGGATGAAGGCCAACAAGCAGATTCCACATTTCTAGATTTCCGGAAAGCATTTGACACGGTGCCCCATTGCAGGCTCTTAACAAAGATACGAGGATAGGGAAGGCTCGAAGACTTCTTAAATAATAGAAACCAATATGTTGTCCCCAATGGCGATTGCTCCTCAGAGACAAGTGTATCGTCAGGACTGCCCCAGGGAAGTGCGATAGGACCGCTGTTCTTCTCTGTAGACATAAACGATGTGGCGGACAGGGTGAGCAGCAATCTAGTGTAGTTTTTGTGATGCTGCTGTGGTGTACAGTGAGGTGTCGCAGTTGAGTGACC
Organism: Schistocerca gregaria; assembly: GCF_023897955.1. Classification (NCBI taxonomy): domain Eukaryota; kingdom Metazoa; phylum Arthropoda; class Insecta; order Orthoptera; family Acrididae; genus Schistocerca; species Schistocerca gregaria. Next base: position 1,056,882,992 of record NC_064920.1, read on the forward strand.
GTTGGAAGATACAAGACGACTGAGACAAGATTTCCAGTCGGTATGATGAATGGCAGTTAGCTCTCAATGTGGAAAAATGTAAGTTAATACAGATAAATAGGAAGATCAAACCTATGATGTTCGGATATAGTATTACTGGTGTCCTGCTTGACACAGTCAAGGCGTTTGAATATCTGGGCGCAACGTTGCAAAGCGATATGAGGTGGAACAAGCATAAATCGACTTCGATTTATTGGGAGAATTCTAGGAAAGATTTGTTCACTTGTAAAAGAGATCGCACATAGGACGCTCGTGCGACGTGTTCTTGAGTACTGCTCGAGTGTTTGGGATCCGACCAGGGTAGATTGAAGGAAAACATCGAAGCAATTCAGAGGCCGTCTGCTAAATTTGTTACCGGTAAATTCGAACAACACGTATGTGTTACGGAGAAGCTTCGGGAACTCAAACGGGAATTCCTGGAGGGAAGGCGACGTTCTTTTCGAGAGCCACTATTGAGAAAATTTAGAGAACCGGCAAATTTGAAGCTGACTGCCGAACGATTCTACAGCCGCCAACATAGAATGCGCATAAGGACTACGAAGATAGAGACGGGAAATTAGGGCTCATACGGAGGCATATACACTCATGCTCATAAAGTAAGGATAGTTGCAGAATGTGGTGCCACACAACGTGGCACTACCCAAAACTAGCGCTAACAGCATAGGCACATAGGTAACACAGACGACACAGATCTGTAAGTCTACGGTATTGGTGATAAGGTGAAAAAACATGTGCCACAAAACGCCACTGTTTCCTGCTCATGTACCCCGGCATAAATATGGGATATGAACACCTAGTACACGTACACAGGCCGCACAACGGGTTGGCATACTCTGGATCAGGTGGTCGAATAACTGCTGGGGTGTAGCCTCCCCTTGTTGCACCAGTGCCTGTCGGAGCGCCTGAAGTGTCCTAGTGGTTTGAAGACGGGCAGAAATACGTCGACCGAGAGCATCCTAGACGTGCTCGATGGGGTTTAGGTCTGGAGAACAGGCAGGCCACTCCATTCGCCTGATATCTTCTGTTTCAAGGTACTCCTCCGCGATGGCAGTTCGGTGGGGCCATGCGTTATCATCCATCAGGAGGAAGGTGGGACCCACTGCACCCCTGAAAAGGCGGACATACTGGTGCAAAATGACGTCCCGATACACCTGACCTGTTACAGTTCCTCTGTCAAAGACATGCAGTGGTGTACGTCCACCAACCACAATCCTACCCCACACCATCAAACCACGACCTCCATATAGGTCCCTTTCAAGGATATTAAGGGGTTGGTATCTGGTTCCTGGTTCACACCAGATGAAAACACGGCGAGACTATACCTGGACTCGTCCGTGAACATAACCTGGGACCACTGTTCCAATGACCATGTACTGTGTTCTTGACACCAGGCTTTACGGACTTTCGTGTGACCAGGGGTCAGCGGAATGCTCTTTGCAGGTCTCTGGGCGAAAAACCATGTCTGTTCAGTCGCCTGTAGACTGTGTCTGGAGATAAGTGTTCCAGTGGCTGCGGTAAGGTCCCGAGCAAGGTTACCTGCAGTACTCCGTGGCCGTCTGCGGGCACTGATGGTGAGATAAAGGTCTTCTTGTGGTGTTGTACACTGTGGACGTCCCGTAATGCAGCATCTGGACTCGTTTCCTGTCTGCTGGGATTGTTACCATAATCGTGAGATCACACTTTGCGGCACACGTAGCGCCCGTGCTACGACCTGCTGTGTTTGCGCAGCATCCAGCCGTCCCAGTATTCTACCCCTTTAACGGCATCAATATGTGTTCTTTGAGCCATTTTCAGCACACTGTCACCATTAGCCCGTCTGAAAACTTCTGCACACTTACTCGCTGCACCGTACTCTGACATGCACCAACACACCTCTGCGTATATGGACTGCTGCCAGCGCCACCGTGCGAGACCGCAGGTCAAATACACTATATGGTCATACTCCGAGATGATTTAAACCCGAAAATCACCCACCAGAGCTTTGTTTCTCCATGAATCAGCATTATCCCTAATTTGTGAGCATGACTGTAGACAGTTTCTCTCTCGCTCTGTTTCCGAGGGGAACAGGAAAAGAAATGACACGTAGAGCTACAGGGTACCCTCCTCCACGCACCGTACTGTGGCTTGCGGAGTATATATATAGATGTATATGAAGAAATATTAAAGGCTTATGTTATTCCCTCCACTTCTACAGTTGTCGTGCACAGAACTTCATATCGATGATCCCTCTGGAGGGATGAGATCCGCACTGATGTTCAAGAAGTACAGTCACGGAAAGGATCTAGAGGTGAATCAACAAAATTCTAGCAAAAATTTTATCAACCACTGAGAGCAAGAATATGCCACGGTAGTTACCACTTATGCTTCGGTCGCCTTCTTTAAAGATGGTGGCAACTGAGGAGTTCTTCACGTCAGCTAGTACCTTACAGGTGTCCCACATTAGAAGAAACAGGGAAAAAGAGTCTGTTTTTTAGAGGCAACGATCTCGAGGGGGATACTGTCAGGTCCGGTGCCTTTCTTGGTTTCATGCTATTTAGAGCCTTGTTGAATTCACAAAATGTCCGTGGAAGTGCAATACTAGATTGTGCTAGATGTTGTGTGACACGCTCGAGAAAGTAGTCAGCAGCAATAGAATTTCGGTTTAATAGTGAGCTGAAGTGCTCCTCCCAGCGATTCAGGATATCCTGGTTATCAGTTAGGATGGTCGTGCCGTGGGCCCATATATTTCCTTTATTCCGACATAAACACTCCACAAATCCCTGGCAACTGACAGACTTTGGAGTTCTGTGGCTTTTTGTTCCCTCTAGCTGTTCTTGATTTTCTTATTTGAGTTTAACATCTCTGCTTGACCTCTTAGAAGTGTACTTACTTTTTCACGGAGGGTGAATGTTGAGCAACAGATAGGCTAGCATCTCGCTTGACACTTAGGACGTTCGTAAACCCTTCATTGTTCATACAAACAATACTGTTCGTCTGTTATGCTTTTGACGGATGGTGATTGCAATGCACCGGGTGATCAAAGAGCCAGTATAAATTTGAAAACTGAATAAATCGCGGAATAATGTAGACAGAGAGGTACAAATTGACACCCATGCTGGGAATGACATGGGATTTTATCAGAACCAAGAATATACAAAAGTTCAAAAAATGTCCAACAGATGGCGCTTCATCTGATCAGAATAGCAATAATTAGTATAACAAAGTAAGACAAAGCAAAGATGATGTTCTTTACAGGAACTGCTCAATATGTCCACCATCATTCCTCAACAATAACTGATGTCGATGAATAATGTTGTGAACAGCACTGCAAAGCATGTCCGGAGTTATGGTGAGACATTGGCGTCGGATGTTGTCTTTCAGCATCCCTAGAGATGTCGGTCGATCCCGATACACTTGTGACTTCAGGTAATCCCAAAGCCAATAATCACACGGACTGAGGTCTGGGGATCTGGGAGGCCAAGCATGACGAAAGTGGCGGCTGAGCACACGGTCTTCACCAAACAACGCGCGCAAGAGATCTTTCACGCGTCTAGCAACATGGGGTGGAGCGCCATCCTGCATAAACATCGTACGTTCCAGCAGGTGTTTATCAGCCAGGCTGGGGATGATGCGATATTGTAACATATCGGCGTACCTCTCACTCGTCACGGTAGCAGTTATAAAACCAGAATCACGCATTTCCTCGAAGAAAAAAGGCCCGATAACGGTAGATGAGGTAAATCCAACCCATACCGTGACTTTCTTGTCGTGCAATGGAGTTTCCAAGACTGTTCTAGGATTTTCGGTAGCCCAAATTCTGCAGTTGTGGGCGTTGACAGAGTCTCAGAGCGTGAAATGAGCTTCATCAGTCCACAACAAGTTGCTCAGCCAATCGTCATTTTCCACCATCTTTTGAAACGCCCACACCGCAAATGCCCTCTACTTCACTAAACCGCCAGGTAACAGTTCATGATGTCGATGGATTTTGTACGGATAGCATCGGAGGGTACGCCCTAGTGTCAACCAAGCAGTGGTGTATGGAATGCCGGTGCGATGTGCGACTGCAAGAGCGCTGACTTCCCCGAGCATAGACGAATCCGCTACAGTCTCCATTTCTTCCTGAACTGTCTCAGCAGCATTACGCATTGTGCTCGGTCGGCCACTACGGGGTCTATCGTCTAAACAACCCGTGGCTTCGAACTTGGAAATCATTCACGCCACTGCTGCATTTGTCAACGGACCTTTAGCCGTTCGAATCCCCTTCCTATGGCGATAGGATCGTAACGCTGATCTAGCACACTCTCCATTCTAAAAAAGTTTCACTAAAAGCGCCTTTTCAGGTAACGTCAACATGCTGCGACTGCTGGCGCATCTGATTCTCTGTCTCATTACAACTCCTTTTATACACGATTATCATGCGCAGTCACTGACGTTTTGCTGTCCTGCGCCATCTGTCGGACATTTTGTAAACTTTGTTTTTTTGGTTCTAATAAAACCCAATGTCATTTCAAGCATGTGTGTCAATTTTTACCTCTCTATCTACATTATTCCGTCGTTTATTAAGTTTTCAAATTTATACTGACTTTTAGATCATGCGGTATATTCGAATGATAAAAAGATATTTTTATGTGATATAATTACAGTTTAACAAGTTTCAGATTTTTGTAGTTGCATTGCGAAACCTCACTTCTTACCGAAATTCATGACTCTATGTCACTGGGAAGTATCCTCGTACAGTTTTTGACGAGTGAGTTTGCGAATATCAGAATATGTTAAATAAATGGCCGTATCTTTTAACTGAACTCACTTTAACTGACGTAGAAATACAAAATTTTTACGCCGCTAAGAGACCGTAGAACATAGTACGTGACAAAAATTTCAACAAGATAATTCTGTCCGTTCCTGAGAAAAGATATTCTGAACAGTCGGACAGACAGACGGGCGACAAAGCGATTATATAAGAGTTCCGTTCTTACAGCAGGGGGGGGGGGGGGGGGGGGCACGGAACCAGGAACCATAAAAACCATTCAAAATACACTTTATCTAATACAATTAAGTTCACAAAACACAGTAATAGCCATTGCCACCTCCGAACACCAAGAATCAATCCACAGGATTAATCAGAACACTGTTTACCCCCACAATAAACGTATACACAAAATAAACCTCGTAAAACTTAACCTTTATCTACACTATGTGCCCAAAAGTATCCCGACACCTGGTTGAAAATGTCTTACACATTCGTAAAGCTGTAATTCAATATGGTGTTGGCCTACCCTCAGTCTTGATGACAGCTTCCACTCTCGCAGACATACGTTCCATCAGGTGATAGAATGTTTCTTGGGAAATTGCAGCCCATTCTTCATAGAGTGCTGCACTGAGGAGAGATATCTAAGTCGGTCGTTGAGGCCTGGTACGAAGCCGGCGTTCCAAAACATCCCAAAAGTGTTCTATAACATTTTGATAAGGACTCTGTGCAGGCCAGTCCATTACAGAGACTTTATTGTCGTGTAACCACTCCGCCACGGGCCGTGCATTATGAACAGGTGCTCAATCGTGTTGAAAGATGCAATCGCCACCTCCGAATTGCTCTTCAATAGTGGGAAGCAAGAAGGTGCTTAAAACATCAATATAGGCCTGTGCTGTGATAGTGCCACGAAAAAGAACAAGGCGTGCAAGGCCCCCCTCCATGAAAAACACGGCCACTCCATAACACCGCGCGACTTCGACGGTCGCAGGTTCGAATCCTGCCCCGGGAATGAATGTGTGTGATGTCCTTAGGTTAGTTAGGCTTAAGTAGTCCTAAGTTCTAGGGGACTGATGACCACAGATGTTAAGTCCCATAGTGCTCAGAGCCACTTGAACCATTTGAACCATAACACCACCGCCTCCAAATTTTACTGTTGGCACTACACACGCTGGCATTCGCGATGCCCACAACCTGGCATCGGATGGCCACATTGCGTACCGTGATTCGTCACTCCACACAATGTTTATCCACTTTTCAATCGTCCAATGTTCACGCTCATTACACCAAGCGAGGTGTCGTTTGGCATTTACCGGCCTGAAGTGTGGCTTATGAGCAGCCACTCGGTCATGAAATCCAAGTTTTCTCACCTCCCGCCTGTCATAATACTTGCAGTGGATCCTGATGCAGTTTTGAATTCCTGTGTGATGGTCTGGATAGATGTCTGCTATTACACATTACGACCCTCTTCAACTGTCGGGCTGGCAGTCGTGGCCGAGCGGTTCCAGGCGCTTCAGTCCGGAACCGCGCGACCGCAACGGTCGCAGGTTCGAATCCTGCCTCGGGTATGGATGTGTGTGATGTTCTTAGGTTGGTTAGGTTTAAGTAATTCTAAGTTCTAGGGGACTGATGACCTCAGATGTTAAGTCCCATAGTGCTCAGAACCATTTTTTCTCTGTCAGTCAACAGACGAGGTCGGCCTGTACGTTTTTGTGCTGTACTTGTCCCTTCACGTTTCCGCTTCACTGTCACATCGAAAACAGTGGACTTACGGATGTTTAGGAGTGTGAAAATCTCGCGTACAGACGTATGAGACAAGTGACACCCAATCAGCTGACCACATTCGAAGCCCGTGAGTTCCGCGGAGCGCCCCATTCTGCTCTCTCACGATGTCTAATGATTACGGAGGTCGCTGATATGGAGTACCTGACAGTAGGTGGCAGCAAAATGCACCTAATATGAAAAACGTATGTTTTGGGGGATGTCCGGATCCTTTTGATTACATAGTATTTGTACAAACTGGCTACCAGTTTTTCACTAGGGACTGAATGCTTGAAACGAATGCACTTCCAGTCTGTGCCAACGGTCAATTTAATATATCTGTCTTGGTAGCTGATATTACCAGCATACTTGGTCTGAAAGTTTGTGCCTAAGAAAATATTGGTACACAGATTTGGTACCAGAAAAAACCCGTGCGCATGACTCCATCCACATCTACCTCAAAGACTGCCTTTCTTTAAATCGGCCTACTGTGACTGTCGGTAGCCATCTTACTTTTCACACTGCTGACACGATAAACAACATCTACATTATTTACATAATTAAAAAATGACTCTGAAATACAATTCAGGTCACTTCCAGTGTGTGCGAGACTGTCTAGAGCTGCATTATTCACCGCAAACTATTCAGTCTCTGCCAATAAATCGCTGTCAATCTCCTTAAAGCTATCAATGCACATGGTGTTAATTACAACGTCCCTGGGAGGTTCAACATCAGTATTACCATCACATACGTCCTCGAAAACTGCACGAAATTCCGTCTGAATTTCACTTAATATGCACAATTTCCCCGCCACTTTAAACTTCTTGGCTGAGCCCTAGTTTCCTGGCTGCTGCCGCTGAATATTCACATTCTGATTTTCTCTACTATCTTGCCTATTACTTCCCCACCCTTCTCTGCTCAGCTGATTCCCACGATTGTGCCGCGCGTCTGACCCCGTAGGAGGTTCGAGTCCTCCCTCCGCAATGGGTGTGTGTGTGTGTGTGTGTGTGTGTGTTGTCCATAGCGTAAATTAGTTTAAGTTATATTACGTAGAATGTAAGAGTGGGAACCGCTGACATAAGCAATTTGGTCCCGTAAGATCTCATCACAAATTTACAATTTTTTTTTTCACTAACATCGCGCTGGAAGTGCTCCCATTCAGCGTCTTGCCAGCACCTGTCGTCTCCATTATCCCCATGATTTCTTGCTATACCGGCTCCTCTGTTCCGGTAACACACTGCACCGTCCATTCGTTCCACGAACTCAAGAAAGCTCACCACAGATCCCGTCGGGCTGTTGACCAAATCCCACTGCCAGTGATCTGACAAATGCCTTTTCAGAACTGATTCTCTGTCAGCATGGCCAATGGTCTGTACAAACGCACCAGTTTTTGCAGCTCAGACTCGCAATATTCGAGAATGCTTTCAACGTTACTGCTGTAGCAGGCACGGTTTAGGAACACGTACTGCTGTTGCACCTGCTTTCCTTACACCACATTAAGTATTTCGCAGTACCGTCTCAAAAGCGACGTAATCAATAAATGCTGCTAATTCTTGATTTGCCCACATTTGTGCACTTCTGCCAAGCTGCCGTTTTACGACCTTGACTTCCACGTTGTCGAATATGCCCTTCAAAAAACAATCCTTACTCGTGGTCAAGGCATCCTCTACGTGGTATTCTGCTTCCCCACTTAAATACTTTACTTTGGGACTTGGCTGGAAACTGGTGGTTCCTCCCCGACTCATAACAATGTTACTTATCGCGGCCTCGACAGACGCGGTTTCTCTCCTTCCTACTTGTGCCTCTTTAGGGACAGCAGCATGCAGATCTCCAGTGTCAGATTTCACTGAATCCAGCCCTCCCTTCGCCTCCGTCTGGCACTGAACCACAAAGCCTATGTTGTATGACATCGATTTCAGCGCAAACTCCGCCTCTTTCGTCTTCCTGTAGCACTCTGTTCACACCGAATCTATCCTCCGTCAAAAATCATTCTCGACAACAGTAATTCGATCAGTCAGATTCTTCTCCACATCGCTAATCTGCGAACTAATCCCTTCTAAATTGTTCGTGTTTCCTCATTTCGGGCTTTTATATTTTGTCTAATTTCTGCATTTTGCTCTTTTAATTCATCAATCCCCTTAATTTGATATGTAATCTCATCAATTACTCCCGGTTTCTGCATTATAACTTGCAATGGTGCATGTGAATCTCGTCACGCCAACATCCTATCTCCTTCCGCAAAAATTTTAATCTCATCTCAGGTATAGTAGGGCTGCCCATATTGATGTTTAATCGATCTGAGCCATAGGTCAGTCACAAATTGGCACTTAGAATTTAGCGCCATGTGTCGGTCTGACTCCAATTAACTGCGAATTAGTGTGTCGTTTATTCTCCTTCAGTGATTAGCAGTAAATATAGTTCCCGTTTTCCAGCAGTTGTCAGTTTCTTAAAATTATATTGAACGTTTACCTCTGCTATATTGCATGCTCGAGTAGCTTTTAACCACTTACTGAAATAACTTGTTTCATCAGTCTTTGAGTTTATGTGAACATTTTAAAGATAATAAACTTTTATTACTGAAAATTGAAATATTGTAGTTATGGGTCGTCAGTTTACGTAATTTACATCGGATAAGGCCTAATTATTAAATGTCTTACCAGTTAATACCAACAAGAATAATTTTATTTCATTTCAATTACTAACGACATGAGGAAGGATACCTGAATTTATCATCCCCAATGAGGACAATGAGAGCCATCATATTTAACACGTTTCTTGTGGTGGCCATTTTCGCAGCAGCTGCATCTAAATTGCAGTTGTTTCAAAGAAAATGGCTTTTTCCGTGCTACACATCGAAATTTTGATTTTTATTTATGCACCCAGACGCGTTTCGCCTTTTTTACTAGGCGCCTTCAGTGGTTGTCCTGAAATAGTACATGATTTGTCCATTTTTACACATAGGTTATGGTTTCACATCTAAGTTATAGATTTAGAAACAGTCCCTTAACGGTTTTTATGAAATGGAAAGGTACTTACTGGTAACTTCTAATTCATTGCATCTAAGCATAAGAGACAAAAATCCCAACAAATGATTACACATCTGATTCCTCTCATAACTATATACAGAAAAATATAATAATAATAATTATTATTATTATTAAGAATAAATAAATGAATAAAAAATAGTAATAAAAAATAATAATTTTTATTTTTATTAAAAAAAAAAGAAATGGACAAATCATGTAATATTTCAGGACACCTTGCCTTATAAAAAAGGCGGAACGCGTCTGGGTGCATAAATAAAAATAAAAATAACGATGTGCAGTATGCAAAAAAGGCATTTCATCATATTTAATTTACAGCTCAACATTTTTCTCCATACTGCCGCAACCCTAAAAACAGACTAGCACAGAAAAAATGGAATTTTCGCACAAGAGGTGTCTAGTAGATAGAACTGTGACGTATCGTCTGTATTCGGTCAGAAAGGCAGACTGTAGTGTTACGCACTGCACAGCAAAACACCGCCGATAGGCACTGCGAAGGAGAGGCAGCTAGGTGCGGTATAGAGACAGCCCACATTGCAATATGCTAACAGAAGGATGGAAGGCTTTACTCACTCACCGCCGTGGAAATTGTAACGCCTGAAATGCATATCCTCATATTTCCATCCATTTTACTATAAATTTTTTCTTTATTTTGTTACCTGAAGATATGCCATTTCTATGTCTTTATATATTGTAATTGTTTTAATATATATATATATATATATATATATATATATATATATATATTCTATAATTGGTTTGTTTTGTAAATATTATTTGTATTTTCACGCTGGGTCTGGCCTAGGGAAAACTATGCTATCGAACGATTTCATCGATAGGTCGTGTGGAGAACCAAAGTGTTTAGGATCTTTGGTGGTGTTGTCTCTGCAGGGTGGAGCGCGGGCAGAGCAGGGTCTGTCTGGAGTAGGACGGTGGAGCAGGTGTGTTGAGTGACGCTCCCGCGAGTTACCGCGCAGCATGTAATTGCGCTCGACTTGCTATGATAGTTTCTGGCACGGTGTCGCAGACGGGAAACATTAGCTGGCACACATCAAGAGCCCGTTTCACCTGATAAACGGGTCGAGAAGAAGGCGCGCCAACATCCAGCTTCTGCAACAGCCACCTCCTCGATCGACGACTTCAAACCTTCACTCAACCAACAAGGAAGATTGAAAGCACGTAAAGTTTTAGAACTATATGGATGACCTTAGCTTTTCAAACTGTTCCATTTGCATCACTAAAATGCAGCAACTTATCATGTACCTTTGTTGCTCATTGTCCCAATTGCATTACCAAGCAGGGGCCCTTCCTTTTCCAAAGTGAATCCGAGTGTCGTTGAAATTCAAACGCCAGCATAAAAGTAATATCATTCCATTTCACTGCTTTAATTTCAAAGTTCAATTACAGTATTCATAGCTGGCTAAAATAAACAAACAGAACTATATTTAGATTACACAAGCACAAATTAAAGAATGCGAGGTTTGTTTCCATATTTTAGCTTACCCGTGACTGCAGTTCAGCTTGATACATACTAAATTTTACTACTGTTAATTGTTCAAAATCATTTAATTCAACTTCAAAGTTAAATCTCTTATTTCTAAATTGCGTAGATTCAAGTTGCTTTTGAGATGATTGTTGAGGTAGCCAAAGACTAAACTTATTTGATTTAATTTCGTAGTGCTTCAGAAGCAAAGTTCACTATGAATTTCAGTCACTAAATTAACTTTCAGTTTTCCGGCTTTATTAATTCTTTTGCTAAATTAAGTCAGAGTGTAGCGAAATTTATTACTTCTGACAAACATTCAGTTTTCACACAAAACGTGTTAACCTTAAGTTGCCACGCTTTTAGTGCTAATTATATGTCCATTAACCTTTCTTTTTCAGTTACTATAGTAGTTGTCCATAAGACTGGCGACCGTAATTTTCCCCAAATCTGAAATATCTAATAAACGCCAGTTAATTGTTAACGTAACGCCCGCACATTTACTTACTTTTTAAAGTTTGCCCTTTTTCAAAATTGATTTCCACCAATTTCATTTGCATTTTTCCTTTCATTTAGACGTAACCCTTCCTTCCTCTTCGCCGACAGATTAACTTCGGTGACGATTGCTTTTCCCAAATTTCCATTAGGTACACGCGGTTTGCCGGCCAGGGTGACCGAGCGGTTCTAGGCGCTTCAGTCTGGAACCGCGCGACCGCTACGGTCGCAGGTTCGAATCCTGCCTCAGGCATGGTAGTGTGTGATGTCCTTAGGTTAGTTGGGTTTAACTAGTTCTAAGTTCTAGGGGACTGATGACCTCAGAAGTTAAGTCCCATAGTGCTCAGAGCCATTTGAACCATACATGCGGTTTGATTTTTCACTGTCATTAAGGTCGATAAGTGAGGGTGAGGTTATAAAGTGTTAAAAGTAGCCCTAAACGAACATAGTCTGGAACGTATAAGTACTCAGCAATTTGTGTGCTAAAATGTACTCGTCTCAGTGTCACAGCCTACACAATGAACCTGTGGCACCCGGAGTGACATCCTAAAATGTAGTATGGGATCCGCTGTTCAACTCAGGGACACGGCAGCCTGCCCTTACTCACAAAAGAACAGAGAGGCGCCTGCTTGTCGAAGGGAAGTCACGGCCACCCCTGCGGTATTGTCAACCACGCTGGCACGCTGTCATTCAGGTCGCAACTAGAGACACTGCTGACAGTGGCATTCGAGTGATGCCATACTTGGACCTGCTCTTCATTCGAAATCAGTTTAAAGATCAATGTTCTTCATAGTGGAATACACTAAGTGGTTGGAAACTACTGCCACTTATGAAGAAAGGTTGCTGCATTGAAACTAAGGTCCATGTTGAAATTAATGGCGAGAGCAACTGGTGTACTGTTTACTTCCGTTTGGCGATTCAAGAGAGAACTGGAAAGAGTCGACGGAGATGAGTCGACATTTTCAACACTTCATAAGGAAAGACTCAGAAGACCTTGGAAGGCCTGTTTAGACAATTTTAACGACCGAGTCGTTCGCCGCTTGGCGAAGATTGTCTACGTTACAGAGGTGAATAAATTTTGAAGGATGAATAAACTCATTTCGTAAAACTCCTTGCACTTCAGGATTTAGTTGGAAGAAAACGGCGAATAACTGAAAAGGAACAAAGTACTATCTGGGCAAAATGAATTGTTCACTTAAAAAGCATCCGAGATTACAGACCTAAGTGTAGTCCAAATGTCTTTATGGACGAGATATATGTTCCCACTTGCCATACAGCATCACACAGTCGGAGTGACAATTCACTACACTATTGAAACTTGTTTCGAACTGAAACAGAATGATCATGATCCAGCCGGTGGAGCTGGAGGGGGTAGTTTTGTACCGAATGACTATATACAGTTTAAAACTGGCCATAAAATGACGACACATTGTCTCGACGATACATTATCACGACGACATATGCATTTCAAATCATGAAAAGAGGCTCAGGCAGAGATAATACCTAACCTACATATTGATATCGTTATAGATAACGCCCCTTACCATAGTAAATAAATGATTTATTCTCCAACACGAAGCACCAAAAGGGGAAAATGAAGTTCTGGTTAACAGGAAAGGTAATTCATTTTCACAAGCACGTGCTGAGACACCAGTTGTATATATCGATAAAAATGAAAAAACAAGGCCACGCCGCTTATAAAATAGACAGTATTTTAATTTAAAAAAATGGTCGGATTGTCGACTTCCTCAATACCAGCTGGAACTGAATCCTGTAGTGGGGATGTGGGCAAGAGTCAAGAACAGCGTTTCTGAACGTAATGTGACATTGCAGAAAGGACACGTCATGAACATTTGTGGATGAACACAGTGCTTCCACAACAAAAATAGACCGGAAGAAACGCTGTGAGCACACAATAAAATTGAAGAGCAGTATATTTCAAGTGAAGGTTAACTGATCTGAGCGCTGGAGCTGATCATAAACATGGGAAGTGGTACAGACTCGAGTAGTAATAGTCATAGTGATGGAAGCAATGCCGATTCTGCAAGTGAAGATGAAAGGAATCAAACGACGCTGCCAGTGGAAATGAAAGAGATATGGCTATTGAAAATGATGTATACATTCAAACTGCGACAGATGAAAATTTGTACCAAGACCAGAATTTGAACCCAGATCTCCTGCTCGCTAGGCAGATACCTTAACTCCTACGCCACTCTGGCACAGTGGCTTTGCACAGCTGCATGGACTACTCTAGCATGTTTCCCTCCTCGATACGAATTCCCATTCAGGCATCAGTCCACTTGATGGGTCATAGATGTTTCAGACTTGTTTCGGGAACCACGTAGTTTCGTTTGATATTGACAAAGAAGAAACATAGGGTGGAGCATTTTGTAAATGAGTTTTGTATGTGCTAATAGTGAGCACGAAAGATCCATAACGCTATGTCAAACGATGAACTGTATTATTTTAATGTGCAGTTTGGTCTTCAAATATGCTGAGGATGTGTGAACGTTTTCTTAAAGGTGAAGTTACTATTTACGACCAAACTGTGCGTTTCAAATAGCTATGCTTGAAAAATAAACTCGATTACATTTTGTAATGTATGCTCGTATCGCATCTACCCCTTTGCTCATCTGCTACACCGCAACACCTCTTCCCTTCCCATACATTTCCCCTCCCGCACATATGAGTGTCCTCCTCTATTTGCATGATGTTTAAGTATTGGTTTAAAGTGCCACCACATGATAACATTCACAGCACGCCACAGTTGTATGATTTAGTGTTGTGGCCTTCTTCTAATACCAAAGCCCATCGATGCAACCTCTCACAAATGCACGGTACGTACGAGATGTATTCCAAACTTAGAGTCCGATGATCACTATTTAACATATGGTAGTGTGGTAGCAACTTCTGACACCGAATTTCACAGCAACACCAAATGTAATGGGAAAAGGTGAAAACACCGTATTAAGACTCGTCTGAGCTTCCCAAGTGTTTTATTGTTTCCAACTACAGTGCAGCGTTCCACTCAGTCTTCATCACCGGGTCCCGCAATGCTGAGGACACCACTCTGCTAACTGCAAAATGGCGTGGTGCAGAATGGCTGCCTCATTAACCTCTGCACGCACTGCTGTGTGTCGGCCTTGTACAGCCGCGACGTCACAATCCGCCGGCAGTCAACTCTACGGTCTTTACCCCTGCCACCTGAGCGCTGCTCACAATGAGCTGCAGGTGGCCTGCTGCACACTTCTTCGCCGTCGTGGTCCAGATCGCGGGCAACAACAAAAAGCTCCTGCTGACGTCCGAGTCTGCGGCCCTCGCCCTGGATGTCTATGGTGCGTGTTGGGAGCCAAGATGACTGCCCGCAGTAGCGAGCCGTGGAGTGGCCCACCGCTGGCTGGCTACAGACTCCGCGTCAATGTCAGAGGGTCGAACTAGGGACCCGCCGGGGTCTGGAATGCTGGAGCCCCATCTGCTGCTGTGTGTAGCCGGTGGTGAGACACGCCCTGCTATCCAGGAGAACTGTCACACTTGAATGCTTTGTTAGTGAACCGGTACCTATTTATATGCGGCTGTGTGCCTCTGGCTACACGCGCCGTTCCGCGTCACGCACTCATAACATATAGGCTGGCCAGTGGACCCCTTCTGCCTGTGACTTGCACCATGCAAACTGCTGCATGTACTTTTTCCAGCGGTCCTATCCCTATGTGGCCTCTATTTTACTTCATAACCGCTGGTGAGCGTAACTCACTGTACACAGGCCCACACCTGGCTGTAACTTTCGCGCTCAGAAATATGGCACAAAACTGATTTTTCCTATCCCAAATGGTAGTGACGCTACAGTAGTCCTGAATTAAATTTCACCCATACATCGCTGGCTTCCAGCTGTTTAAGAAACTACTGCAGTGTAGGTTTGATTCAGGAGTCGTTTGCCAGTTGGCGAGAACAAACCGCAATGCCCAAGACAATCGTAGATCCCGCCAGTTCTTAATTGTGCTGTGTGATTAGATTTCTGCTGGCAAAAGGATCTCCAGCTGCTGTAATTCATCGTGTGTTATGCCTAGTGTATGGACCTGAAATAACGAGTGGCAAGCACGTGCGAAAATGATGGCGAGGATTTCAAAATAGCCGCACAAATGTTCACGATAACAGCAGAGTGCCAGGCCCTGTATTCGGACCGACCACATCTTAACCAAGTAAACCAAAAACTACGAAGTGATCGGTCGTTCACGATCAGTGGTCTACCTATTGAATTCCAAACTGTTGCTCGAGCCTGAAATTACAGGACTGCCACTGAAGAGCTTGGATAACACGAACTGTGTGCGAGGTGGGTACCAAAAATGCTAGCTGATCAGTCAAAGAGCAAAGAATGCGTAGTGCACGGCAGTTTTTAGAGTGCTATACGTAGAGAAGATTGAGGTGATTCGTTTTCCCATTTTGTTAAGGGTGACTAGACGTGGATATCGTACAACAACGCAGAGTCGAAACAATAGCCAATGCAGTGGCTCTATTCAAGTTCACCCAAATCAATAAAGTTTAAGCAAACACACTTCTCAAATTCAAATATGATGGCTACCGTTGTTTTGGACGATGTCATGGACTATTTGGTCAACAATACAGCTGACGTGTACTGTGAAACGCTAATCGCACTGAGACGTGCGATCCAGTATGGACGCAGCATTATCCTCCTGCACGACAGCGCACGCCCTCACACGCCCGCCAAAGTCAAGGAGGAGCTTCAAGAGTTTCGTTGGGAACTTTTTGAGCGCCCTCAGTACAGCCCAGCTCTTCCACCGACCCACTATTTCCTCTTCTTGCATTTGAAAAAATAGCTGGGTGGACAACAATTTCAAAACGACGATGAACTCAAGACGGACGTTACAAATTAGTTCAATTTCCAAGTGTTCAAATGTGTGTGAATTCCTAAGGGACCAAACTGCTGAGGTCATCGGTCCCTAGACTTAAACACTACTTAAACTAACTTATGCTAAGAACAACACATACACCCATGCCCGAGGGAGGACTCGAATCTCCGGAGGGATGTGCCTCGCAGTCCGTGACATGGCGCCTCAAACCACACGGCCACTCCCCGCAGCCAATTTGCAAGTGGCAGACTTGTACGGAGAGGGGTTAAAGAGGTGCAGCGTCACTGGAAGTATATATATGTTAAAGGCGATTATGTGGTAAAGTATAGTAGGTATGTATCAAAATATTACCATCAGTAAAAATCTTTTATCATGAGCATATTGTTTTATTATCAAAACGGACCTTAGTTTTGTAATCCGCCTCGTACGATGGATGGTTATCTCAGTTGTGAAGGGTTAGTGAAATGCGAACGGTATGAGGGAAACGCTACGCTGAGCCGCCGAATGTTCAGCGTCCACACAGCTCTCTGGTAAACACGGACACAGCTAGGATAAACAAGACACTTGAAGAGCGGCCAAAGATCGCCAACTGACAGTTGCAGAGTAATAGCCACATCGCGCCGCTAGTGCCTCCGGATGCTGGACATCATTTCAACAAATATAATTTCTTGTTTTCTGTGTATAATGCTGCTAGTATGACGACACTTCAACTAAATATTCTCATTGTCATATCGATGTTTTATAGTGACATAAATCGTACACTCAGTGAATGTAAACACGGCTACCTAGATTTCCTTTTTGATTTTGATTTTTATTACAGTGGGAACTGTTTTATTCTTATCAAAGAAAATTCTCCAAACAGCAAAATATTTTCGAAAGTTAATTATTTAGGTAAGCAGTTTCGGCACATATGCACTCCATGTATAGATAGGTCTTCGAAGTAAACACTTCAAAAACGAATTCACGGAGTCCATGTACTTATGGCTGCAGTTACGCAAATATCGATATATCTGATTGTCTGTACATGGAGTGCGTAGGTGCTAGGTACTGAAGATGGCGTTAATGAGGTGCCGAAGCCGGCCGGTGTGACGAGGGGTTCTAGGCGCTACGGTCGCAGGTTCGAATCCTGCCTCAAGCATGGACGTGTGTGATGTCCTTAGGTTAGTTAAGGTTTAAGTAGTTCTAAGTTCTAGGGGACTGATGACCTCAGAAGTAAAGTCCCTTAGTGCTCAGAGCCATTTGAACCATTCTTTGAGGTTCCGAAGCTCGTCGTCTAAATAAAATAACCTCTGAAAACATTGTAAGTGGGCTGCTTCTGTGTTGGCAGCACTGTGTAGCGCTTTGCATTGGATCTTTCACTGCGCTTTCTTTGCAAGAGACTCTGTGGCTGGTTGGACTCATTGGTAGTTAATCGCCAGTAGTGTTGGGCAGTTGGAAGTTAGTCGCCAGCAGTGATGAAAGTACTGATGGGCAGTTAGAGGTGAACGGCCAGCAGTGATGGATCTTAGATGTGAGAAGTTAGCATTCATGGAGGGTAGAGGTTTGAAGTGTTAGCGTAGGCTAACGATCTAGAAGTATCCGACTTCGAGACTGAAAATTGTTCATGATTACATATATTCGTACTGGATGTCAATGAGGATTTATATTCGTGTTTGAACAGGATCTCACATTATTAAGGTAAAAAATATATTATTTGGTTTCCAACAAAATATTTCCTTTGATAACCACATGCCTATTAGTAGTTAGTGACATCAGCAGTTAGAATCTTTTATCTAGCTGGCTGTATTGATGCTCGCTATATTGCAGTAGTTCGCGTAATGAAGATTTTTGTGAGGTAAGTGCTTAATGAAATGCATAGGTTATTGTCAGGATTGCTTCCTATTCAGAGCCATTCTTTTGTATTAATTATTTGAAGCCAGGTTGTAATTTTTTTGAGCGGTCAGATTGCGTTGTGCTAGAATAATGTGAATCAGTGTTGACATGATGAGAAACAGTAAAGAGCAAGTAGGCTCACTATTTTCAGTTTTACTCAGCTGTTTTAGAATCAAATAACGTAGAAGTTTCATCTCCTCAGTCGTTCAGCAATTTAAGTACAGAAGAACACATTTCAATAATGAAGTTTCAACATATGTTCTTTGGCAAATACTTGACCAGCTGCTGTCCCGTATCCACGATGGATGAACAGAGACTGTTTTATTCTTCATTTTACTATGTAGTTATGTAAATTTAACATTTTATGCTATTTTTATTGTTCAGATATTTTTTAAACGCGACTGTTTTAAGAAGAAAGAATATCTGCAAATAGAGGACACCTTTCCGCTTTCTTTAATTTAAAAGCTGAACATTGACCTTTACTTTTAGTTTTTGGCACATTTGTTTCGTAAGCGAGCGTGACGACTGCGTGTCATAGTTAAAGGACTACCTTTATGTTTGAAAAGTACTTTCTGTACCGTACGTGAGATATTTCGGTGAGAAAGCTATCAGTAAACGTTTCTTTTATTGTTATTATTTTCATTATATATTGTGATTCGTTTTATTCTGTACCGTAACCGGTAGCCAATAAGCAAAAAACATTACTACTATAAACTAAAACAAATACTTTTTCCTAAAGTGGAAACATTGTTTTCAAAGATACGGTCTGCCTCTTCGGAAATGTGTTCCAGCGAATCGTGAATTTCTGTTTCCATTTTATTGTGTAATTATAGAAAAGTTATAAATTACCGGCCGTGGATGGTGAACAATATACGAAAAGAACTAGAAGTCAACATTTCGAGAACGGTTTGAAATAGAAACAGGAACGGACGAACGCAATAAACTAAACGAACTACAACTACGTACTGAACGAAGAATGGTGGAACGAGTAACCACCCATATAAGAACGAGTGCGAGGCAGTAACGAGGAACGGGGGAACTAAACAACGAACAAGTGACTACTCGAAAAAGAAAAAGATCTAAGTGGGAATCTGACTAAACTGAAGAGAACGGAAAATGACCGCTCCTCAGAAGTTGTTCCTTGATCCTTCCATTCAATTTACGAAACCGTTTCTTTGCATCCGTTCGTTCCCGAACTACCCCACTCTAGCTTCTTAGCCTTATCTTCACGAGACAAAATCTGGTTCACGGCTTAACAGAAAATACCATTCAGTGCGTACTAATAGAAACGACGTTGACTGCATCACGAAAGCATAGGTAAATTCTGGAATTTTATTACGCGGTCTTAAGTCAAGAGCACTGGCTATACCCTGCGGAGGTTGTGAGTGCAATTGCTCTCAGTATCGTTGCTGATAGAAAACTTTAACATGGTATTACTTTCTAGTAGGCTAAATCAGAGCTCCATTCATGGGAGAGGTATCTTTCCTCTTTAAGTGAAGCCCCTGCAGATTTTGTCAGAGAAATTGTTACACACGTTGCCTTTCCCATTCCAACAAATTTAAGTGAACGTTTTAAATATTCAGAATTCATTATCGATGTTTCAGTGTTTCTCGTGCTCAGGCTGACTGTGTTTTACTTTCAGCACCACTTAATCATAGGTCACTGTATCTTTCGGAAGTAGATATGCATATCTCTGTTACGACTAAGCGATAATAATTTTTCTTCCAGGTATGTTCAGCACACTGCTAAGGTTGACAGTCACGTTAATTCTTTTCGTTATAATTTTCTGACTAAGTATCTGCATACCATTTAGAAACTTCCGTCCTTTAGTCTGTCTGTCCTTTGACAGAACTGATCATATCAAAGAAAAGTTCATCGTAAAAACGGATGCAGGGAAACAGGATAGGCCTACTACAAGCAAACTGCCGTTTCTTTATTCGGCCTCGCCTTCTTGTTACTGTCATCACTGCCATTATTTTTAGTTCTTTTTCCGCTTTATCATAATAAGCACTGCAGAGAACGCGCTGGCTTCGCACCTCATCCGTAATTAACTGTCTGATTTACGACTTCTCCCAGCTGACAACCTCGAATTATACAATCCAGGCACCACAGAGATGCAATTACGTGTTTATAAAAGTACAAGTTACGTGGATAACTCTCACGATAATTTGGAATTTTAGCGATTCTTCCCTTCGCTGCAGGATCAGAATGGTAAGGTACGTGCTTACTGATGTTAACTACTTTTGGAATAGCAGATTCTCTCCGTATTTTCGAAGTAACTACACACCTTGCTAATTCCCTTCATCTTCCACTGACGTCTAATGTCAGTGTCGATAACCTCAACGGACAAGGCAGATATTTCAGAAAACCTTGCGCAAGCTGAGAGATAAAATAAAATTGCATAGTCTTTAATGGTAGCTACGAAAGGAAACAATTAAACATATTAATAGTCACCCGCATAGTCTCAAAATAGTATTAACTTTATTGGAACCAGTATCCATTTTGGAAAAGCACCATGGAACTAATAATGTCTGACATTACAGCTAATGTATCGAAAAAAATTCCTCTGATTAATTTAACATTTTTAGTCAACGTTTCTCTTTATTTTCACTAAATGCAACAGTACTAACGCTGACTTTTGAGACGTAGCTGCTCATAGATACTACTTTAATTAGAATTCCGATAAATGAAATCAACAATAGTTCTACTGACATTGTCGGAAACAGGATACAGTTCCGTAAATACATTTTTCTGTAATATACAAGATTACAGCTATTTCACTGAATATCGCTTAAAGGATAACAAGATAATCATCACCAAGAGGTATAACATTTACAATCAAGATATATGTCATGAAACAAGTATGTCGGTCACTTGCTGTTAAATGCTAAAATAAAGTTTCCTGTTGAACAGAATCGTGTACATATTTGTCTCTCTGAAAAAAAGACCATTTCCATTCGAGGTCCGTGACGTAGTTGTATGATCATGCTCAGCCAGACAGAAAGTATGTTTGTCCTGCTAGTTGTATAAGACCGTTGAAATTCTTTATGGCGCTGAGTACGGCCCTCCTGTACCCATCGGTTCCGTACTGGCATGACAGTCGTGGGATCCAGACCATTGCTAGCCGTAACACCTCGGAACGATAAACTACAATCTCAACTACACTCCTGGAAATGGAAAAAAGAACACATTGATACCGGTGTCTCATACCCACCATACTTGCTCCGGACACTGCGAGAGGGCTGTACAAGCAATGATCACACGCACGGCACAGCGGACACACCAGGAACCGCGGTGTTGGCCGTCGAGTGGCGCTAGCTGCGCAGCATTTGTGCACCGCCGCCGTCAGTGTCAGCCAGTTTGCCGTGGCATACGGAGCTCCATCGCAGTCTTTAACAATGGTAGCATGCCGCGACAGCGTGGACGTGAACCGTATGTGCAGTTGACGGACTTTGAGCGAGGGCGTATAGTGGGCATGCGGGAGGCCGGGTGGACGTACCGCCGAATTGCTCAACACGTGGGGCTTGAGGTCTCCACAGTACATCGATGTTGTCGCCAGCGGTCGGCGGAAGGTGCACGTGCCCGTCGACCTGGGACCGGACCGCAGCTACGCACGGATGCACGCCAAGACCGTAGGATCCTACGCAGTGCCGTAGGGGACCGCACCGCCACTTCCCAGCAAATTAGGGACACTGTTGCTCCTGGGGTATCGGCGAGGACCATTCGCAACCGTCTCCATGAAGCTGGGCTACGGTCCCACACACCGTTAGGCCGTCTTCCGCTCACGCCCCAACATCGTGCAGCCCGCCTCCAGTGGTGTCGCGACAGGCGTGAATCGAGGGATGAAGGGAGACGTGTCGTCTTCAGCGATGAGAGTCGCTTCTGCCTTGGTGCCAATGATGGTCGTATGCGTGTTTGGCGCCGTACAGGTGAGCGCCACAATCAGGACTGCATACGACCGAGGCACACAGGGCCAACACCCGGCATCATTTTATTTTATTTATTTATTTATTTATTTATTTAACCTGGCAAGATTAGGGCCATCAGGCCCTCTCTTACATCTAACCAGGCATTCTACTTATTTTACAGTCTAGTAGGCATGTTAAACTACATCTAATACAAAAAGTGAGATAAACAATTAGAAAGGTACACCTCGAAAAATACATTATTGAAGAGAAAGATTTTAGGTAGGAGTGCTGGCAGCAGGGAGTATGAGGGAGACTCATGGTGAAGGGAGGAGAAGAATAGAGAGACATGATGAAACATGATTAAGGAAAATATAAAGGAAAAGAAGACTGTGTGGCTAATAGAGATAGATGAAGTGGAAGGCATCTCAGGAGCAAGATAGGAGTCGCTAGCTTTGCTATTTGATAGATGAGAGGATTGGCCTTGCACATTAATTTTGTGGAGAATTTTATGCGGATGATAGTAGGAAATGCTTCAACTTCTTCTTAAAAGCAACAGTAGATTGAATTTTCCTCAAGGTAAGGGGCAGTTTGTTCCAGAGGCGGACAGCGGCAACAGAGAAGGAGTTTGCAAAAGTTTTTGTTTTGTGAGTGGGCACAGTTAGGATACCAGATAAGAGTG
Organism: Schistocerca gregaria; assembly: GCF_023897955.1. NCBI lineage: Eukaryota > Metazoa > Arthropoda > Insecta > Orthoptera > Acrididae > Schistocerca > Schistocerca gregaria. Next base: position 1,056,905,864 of record NC_064920.1, read on the forward strand.
ACCTCGTGTTTCGATTATGATGGCATGACAGGTTTTTAATCTCTGAAGCTAGGTACTGGGGTGCTTGCACGACGAGGAGTCGGTGAAGTAGACGTAGAGTGTGGTAGTCACGCAGTTTGTCCGGCCGCAGCCACCCTAGCTCGGAGTATGAAGCACTAACACGATCATATCGGCGAATGTTGCAGGTGTAACGCACACAGGCATTCATGGTTAGGTCTAGCCGTCTTTTGTTTTCACTACTCATACCTTGTTGAATCACATCACAATAGTGGAGGTTCGGTAGAACGAGTGCTTGCACGAGCTGGCGTTTCAAATCCTGTGGGAATATGTTCCGAAACTTTTTGAGAGCATAGAGACAAGCAGACGTCTTTCGGCACACTGCGACTGTATTCTCCGCCCAGTTGAGATGCTCGTCCAAAGTTACACCCAAGTTCTTCACTGTTTTCTGATATGGTATTGGAGTACCTTCGAGCAGAATAGGAGGTAGCCGTTCGCGGAAATCTGAACTTATTAATTTCTGATGGGCTATTAAGATTACTTGCGTCTTTTTTGCATTTAATTTAAGCCCCAGATTTTTCGCCCATGTCACTACTGAAGTCTGATCATCATTCATCAGAGCGATTGCAGTGTTTACGTCTTCAGGTCTGACGCTTAGGTAGAGCTGGAGGTCGTCGGCATAGAAATGATGTTTACAGGAGGACAAGACCGACGAAATATCGTTGACATATAAAGAAAACAACAGTGGTCCTAAGACTGATCCTTGTGGCACTCCCGAAGAAACATGTTTCCAGGAAGATTTTTCATTTGCGCAGACAACACATTGCTGTCTGTCTTTTAAGTAGCTTTCAAACCATCTCATTACACTATCAGAGAAGTTAAGCTGTTGCATTTTTCTGAGTAATATGTCAAAGTTAACAGTGTCAAAAGCTTTGCTGAAGTCCAGTAGCGTCAATATTGTTGCCTTTCGATTGTCGATGGCATATTTCAGGTCATCAGTTACTTTAATTAGAGCCTTTGTTAGGCACTACCTGCCGCGAGGGGCACTGGCCGGTGTTTCCGCCAAGTGACATCATACAGGGGTGTCCGAGATTTTGCGCGCCCTGTTTGTGACTCCGCGAGTGCCGAAAGAAAGGCGACTGCAAGAGATTTCCTGAGGTTGCGGGAGTATAGAAAATGGATAAGTGGTATTCGGTGCACGGAGAATATGACCAAAAAGGTGACGGCTGTGTGTCACTGAGTATCCTATGTCGTAAGAGGAGAGATGTAATTAGAGTATTTGAAACAGCTTAGGGTGGAAATAAAGGAAAGGGTAGTGATTTAAGAGGCCGATGCTGCCAGCAGAGAGAAGTAAGCTTAATATTTAATAGTTTATCGTAGGAAGCTAGAATTAAATTGAAATTTACTAGAGTGATACTGGTAGTGATTATCGTAGGAAGCTACAATTAGATTTAAATTTGCTAAAGTGATACTGATAGTGATTTTTGTTATGAGCAATTTAAACCGAAGAGATGGTTGACTAATGAACTAAAGGAGAGACTAATAATTGCAATAGAACTATTACAGAATGGAAGAGAATAAACTGAGAAAACGAAAAAAAGTATTAGCAGTAACTAAAACTAAGCAATGGCTACAGCTAAAGACACAAAAAATAGTAAAAAGTTAATACAGTTACAAAAACAATTAGTTGAAGGTACAAATAATTAAAAAGTTAATACAATTACAAGACTATATCTGAGTATAGGACTGTTAAAATTTGCAAAATGGTGTTAAGTTTGACTTTTGGCTCGAGAAGGTTCACTTAATACTATTTAGTTCTGTCATGTTTGTGACTGTCTTCTTTCCAGCTGCAGTCTTAATGATTACTCTGCCATCCTGAGTCCACACATTCTGAAGACCGAAATGGGATATGGCACTGTTTAAAATCTTTAGCCGCTCGTGTGTCAAATCTTCCCTTATTGTAAGCCCTGTCCTTGCTAACTTCTTCTTCTGGGTAAAGATCTCAGCCCTTTTTCGGTACGACACAAATTTAATTATTATTGGACGAGGTTTGGTAGCACCTGGTAGTTTTCGTCCCACCCGGTGGCTCCTGTCAATGTCTGCCTTGGTCACTTCAACGCCTAATTTTTCACGCGCAACCTGTATAAGCAGGTTGTCCGTGTCTTCTTCTATATTTTCTGCTACTCCAAACAGTCGTAGACTATTTCGCCTTTGGTACTGTTCTAGCTCGTCTGTGGCGGCAGATAGTTTCACTTCCAACTCTCGTGCCTTTTTCTCGTATTCAGACACAGACTTTTTTAGTGCTGTAATTTCGGCAGTATTGGCCTCAACAGTTTCACGCATTTTGGCCAATACTGCTGCCGTTACAGTATCTGATATGGTGCCTGCTATCAGATCGAGATTGTTTTTATCGCGAAGCGCAGCGTTTACCTCAGAGCGGACCAGCTCCGCTATACCGGGAGCCGCGGCCGCACCTTCCGCCAGGAGCAGGCCCGCCGCACCTGCTGCTTCCCCGCTGCTGGACGCGCTGCTGTTGACTCTTCTGTTTACCATTTTCTCGCAGATATTGGCGGAGCACAGAAAAAAATAGCACTACTGCACAGAACACTGTTGTTTACACGATTTCCACTTGTACTAGACAACACCACCTGCGAGAACACCTTCGAATTCGACTACATTTCGCGAGCCGAACTTAACACGTGTTACACTGCAGCCGCCATGGTGTGGGGAGCGATCTCCTACACTGGCCGTACACCTCTGGTGATCGTCGAGGGGACACTGAATAGTGCACGGTACATCCAAACCGTCATCGAACCCATCGTTCTACCATTCCTAGACCGGCAAGGGAACTTGCTGTTCCAACAGGACAATGCACGTCCGTATGTATCCCGTGCCACCCAACGTGCTCTAGAAGGTGTAAGTCAACTACCCTGGTCAGCAAGATCTCCGGATCTGTCCCCCATTGAACATGTTTGGGACTTGATGAAGCGTCGTCTCACGCGGTCTGCACGTCCAGCACGAACGCTGGTCCAACTGAGGCGCCAGGTGGAAATGGCATGGCAAGCCGTTCCACAGGACTACATCCAGCATCTCTACGATCGTCTCCATGGGAGAATAGCATTGCTGCATTGCTGCGAAAGGTGGATATACACTGTACTAGTGCCGACATTGTGCATGCTCTGTTGCCTGTGTCTACGTGCCTGTGGTTCTGTCAGTGTGATCATGTGATGTATCTGACCCCAGGAATGTGTCAATAAAGTTTCCCCTTCCTGGGACAATGAATTCACGGTGTTCTTATTTCAATTTCCAGGAGTGTAACTACTATACAGCCTCTATACCGTTCAGATATATGCTGGTATATGTTCTTCTTACACGAGGCATGATGATCTCACAAAAATATGATGAACTCGCAAACCAGGAACTTCCAAATGCAGTTTCTGAATAAGAGACCCGCCGCCTTATCTTTCCCTACACAGGCTGATTTAGCTGCCCCTACCGATGTCATTTTATGCAACCCGCAATGCTACACCTGGTCTTCAAAAACCACGTGCGAGATTTTCGTATTCTCTCTCTAGCTACGCCCACACTATTAGCCCTACAGAAAAGATGAACAGGATATTTGTGTGGGAAATTTGATATTGTTAAGTTTTGCAGCGGACTATGTCTTTGCTGGAGGTCACGGTTTTCTAGTTGTTCAAGAAAAACATACAAAAGTGACCTTCAAACACACCTGCACTCACACATACGTCCCTCGCCAATCAGGATTTCTAGTATGTCGGTCGTGTCATCCCCCATATCACAGTACAAAAATTTGAGACTACACGAACTGTTCCCGATATTCGATCTTTTTTGGTTTCTACTGACTAAGCTACTATTTCACCAGCACAGCCAGCTACTTCGTTAGTATTATTTTTGGAAAGCCTGACGAATACAATGATGTAATTGTTTATTTGATGCTATTAAGATTCACAAAAGCGTTAGGTAAAATTTGCACAGGAGTTAGTTTTACACTTTGTAAGTTGTCAACTAAGACAGTGGGGTAATAACTCCAGTCGATGAAGACCAAAGAAGGTCGAAAGTGGGAAATAAATCGCTTCTTCTACTTGATGATGTTTGTCGCTTGCCGTCTATCTGGCTCAACTGGCTCTGAGCACTATGGAACTTAATATCTGAGGTCATCAGTCCCCTAGAACTTAGAACTACTAAAACCTAACTAACATAAGGACATCACACACATCCATGCCCGAGACAGGATTCGAACCTGCGACCGTAGCGGTCGCGCGGTTCCGTACTGAAGCGCCTAGAACCGCTCGACCACAACGGCCGGCTCTTGCCACCTTTGCGGTGAAGCAATTTTGCTAATCAGCGGTTTATTTTTCGTAGCGTGCGCGACTGATACACGACCTTCAACAGCGTCCCTGAACTACAACAAGTTTCATTGAATCGAGTAGCAATTGACGTTCAGTTCAGTACACACTGTAAGTGGTCTTGCGCTCCACCGGTGGGCAAATACGGCGGACTTCCTGAGTAGCCCAAAGGAAAACGACGTACATAAACGTTTATGGAAATAGAAAGAAAGAAAGAAAGCCGATTGTATGGATATAATGCGTCCTATATTGAAGGATGACCACTGTGTGCACACATTTGGTTAGTGCAGAAATTTGGGCATCATTCTCAGTGCTTTCAGGTCATACATCATATACAATATTAGAAGGCTTACACATTCCTCGCCACATGCGACCAGGCATTGCCCTGCTGAAATATGGCATGTGGAACGCTCTGCAGGAGGGGTAGTGCCTCAAGCTGAAAAACCTCCTTGATGTAGCGATAGCTGTTCAGATTGCCCTCAAGATGTAGGAGATGAAATCGCGTATTATAGGCAGTGGCGTCCCAGACACTTGCACTTGCCATTCTTCCGCTACGCCGCTCAACAAAATTCTAGCCCAATTGCATTCACCAGGAGTATGTGGCCATCACTGTGAGACTCGTCCGGAAACGCTTCATTTTCACACCCAGCACTCCACTGTCGGCGTTAACATTTCCATTGCTGTCTGCGACATTTGTGGGCTCTGGTCAATGGAAGCCAACGGAATTGATTGTGTGCCACCAGTCCAGCCCGCAGAAGACAGCGTCGAACCATCGCCACAGACACGTCCACACCCGCTGCAGTGCTCCAACATCTCACCAACGTGTGGACGAAGCTCTTCTGTGCCATACAGCTAAGCGGACAAGATGGCGGTCATCTCGCACTGTGGTCACACTGTGTTGTCCAGTGCCCTGTCGGCTCTGTGTTCAGCCCTCTTCTTTCCACTGGTTCCACATACGCCACGCTGTTGGAGCAGCATGCGCTGGATGACAGCAAATGTTACGGAATGACAGACCTGCCTCACAGAGACCAATCCCTGTGCCCCATTGGAACATATTCACATGCTGAAATACCATCGTGTGATGTCGGCGAGGCGTAGTAGGGCTTGGTTACATATTTCCATTTCGCATAAAAGCTCTGCAGGGACTGACCGTTCCGTAATAGTGACCTGACTGGATACACAAAATACAGTGCTACTGAGCCTACGTGCATGACACATCTCTGTCATTTAAATCACTTATTACAGTTCCTCTGTTCTACACGTCCTCTTATCGTGGCATGTTGCATATCACTATTTCTAGGTGTTACTCTTTTCACAAACAACAGTGTGTTTAACTAGCATGAAAGATTGATTCATCTGTGTGTCAGTATAAAATATGGCATTTGTGGGTGTGAGTAGTACGGGAAATCGGGCATCACCGCACTCTGCATTGTTGCCAAATCTATAGTAACCCCTAAACCTTTTGGTCTGTTAAGTTGTTTTCCATGTCGCCCTGTCCCTCTCTGGAAAATCCCCAGCCTTCCTCCCTCCCACAAACCTTGCACCACTTTTTACATAAACTTTTTACTTAACAAAATTGGTCAGGTATTTGGGGGAAATAGCTCGTCCGCTCATATGACATTAACAACGCAATCAGCACTGGTAGCGTGAGAGGACTTCAGCTTCAGTATCCAGCAGGGTAGGCACGGTGCTAAATGTTTGCGCTCATCTAATAGCGCTCGCTATCCATAACCGTACCTTAGCCCACTCAGTTAGCCGTGTGTTCTAACGCACGGCTTTCCGGATGGGAAGGAGCGCCTGGTCCCCGGTACGAAGCCGCCCTGCGGACTTGTGTCGAGATCCGGTGAGCCGGTCAATCTGTGGATGGTTTTTAGGCGGTTTTCCATCTGCTTCAGTGAATGCGGGCTGGTTCCCCTTATTCCGCCTCAGCTACACTATGTCGGCGATTGCTGCGCAAACAAGTTGTACGCGTACACCACTATTACTCTACTACGCAAACATAAGGGTTACACTCATCTGGTCCCCGGTTAGCACAACATAACATAAAATAATGCATTCAGTTACATGAAGGTATAAACTTAGGAAGGATCAAATATAAGTGTAGCTATTTTGTGTATGTTATAGGCTGAAATGGCGAAAGTCACGGGGTACCTCCTAATATCGTGCTGGACATCCTTTTGCCCTGCATAATGCAACAGCTCGACGTAGCCTGGACTCAACAAGTTGTTGAAAGTCCCCTGCAGAAATCTTGAGCCATGCAGCCTCTTTAGCCGTCCACAATTGCGAAGGCGTTGCCTGTGCAGGATTTTGTGCACGAACTGACCTATCGACCTTTTTTTTTTGTCATCAGTCTTGTGACTGGTTTGAAGCGACCCGCCACGAATTCTTCTCCTGTGCCAACCTCTTCATCTCAGGGTAGCACTTGCAACTTACGTCCTCAACTATATGATAGATGTATTCCAATCTCTGTCTCCTCTACAGTTTTTACCCTCTATAGCTTCCTCGAACATCATGTTTTGGGAACATGAAATCCATGAATGGCTCTAAATGGTCTCCAATTAGCCGAACATAACCAGAACACAATCCATACCGTTATGGAACCACCACCAGCTCGCACAGTGCCTTGCTGAAAACCTGATTACACAGCTTCGAGAGATCTGTGTCGCACTCGAACCCCACCATGAGCTACTATAATCTGAAATCGAGACTCATCTGACCAGGCCGCGGCTTTCCAGTCGTCTAGGTTCCAACCGATATGGTCACGAGAGCAGGAGATGTGCAGCAGGCGATGTCGTGCTGTCAGCAGAGGCATTCGCGTCGGTCGTCTGCTTCCATAGTCACATTAATCCCAAGATTCGCCCACTGTCCTGACGAATACGTTCGTCGTAGGCCCCACATTGATTTCTGTGATTATTACATGCAGTGTTGCTTGTCTGTTAGCACTGACAACTCTAAGCAAACGTCGCTGCTCTAGGCCGTTAAGTGAAAGCCGTCGGTCACTCCATTTGAAACCTGGTTGTCAAAGGAAGGCCATAATCAGTTACTATTGGTTGCCTTTTACCGTTAAACACAATTTATTTTAACCCAGTAATTCCAGACTCAACAATAAATAAAAATACCACACGTTATCAATGAAGGAATAAACAACTGTGTACATAATAGTGTTTTCAGTGAGTTACAGTTTACGAAATCACCATTAAATACAGATACAACACATAATGTTTTAAAAGCAAGCCACTGTGATCTGGGCAGAAGGCCTTACACGCCAGGAATGGCAATAAATTAAGAATGGTTTAAAACTCGCAGCAAATTACAACTTACAAGTACTGATATATTAAAGGCAAGTCGCCACAAACATGCAGAAGGTATCAGACGCCAGGACGGGCAGTAAATAAGGTTTTAAAGGCTTACTACGTAAATACAAACACCAAATTAGAATTTTCAGGCAAACAACCACAATCACTGCTGAATACCTTACACGCCAGGAACGGAAATAATATGAAAAAATTAGAAACCTGCTGTAAAACAGCAAATACAATAGCAAAGGTTAATGAAAAAAACACGCAACTGATCACCAAACGGGTGAAATAAGATAATGGTAAACTTTGTAACACAACCCTTAACATCTGCTGAACACTACACTGCTGGATTCATCCCAGAAGGGGAGGAGAACTATTAACTAGACATGTATAACCTTTACTGTAAGTATTACTAGGTACTGTAATAAATAATACAATATTAAAACACAAGGACCAGTACATAAGTCCCTTAAAGGGTACTGAGGCAGCTTATACCCGCAGAAGGCGTGGACTGAAGGAGTGTTACACTGAACTACTGGCCATCAGTCCTCCTTTTAGAACACACGTGTCTTACAAGAACCAAGTGGCCACAGACGGTGCTCCGGGAATCGACCTCTGAGACGGTCCGGCAACGAACACTTTCGCGAGCGACGAGATAAGCAGCCAAGAGTTGCATTCACTTCACAATACGGTAACTCAGACTAGTTGCACTCAAACGAATGACTAATGATAATCTTGCTGAAGCTACCTGACGACCGACAAACCAAATGCAACGATCGAACAATACCCCAAAGCCGGAACCGGCGGTCTGCACTACCTCCTCATAAAACTGTGTTAAGAGCACCCGGAACGAGAAAGGAATCACTACCACAAGAGTAGAAGAATCACAAGCCGGCCTACACTCAAGAAATCTGTTAAAACTACAAGCCTTACCGGACAGCAGCTGCAAGGCGAGGAATCGTACACTGCCGTTACATACACTAACCCCCAGGGCAGGTAACTGGAGCGTTAGCAGCCACCAAGCAAGAAAAATTACCGCTGGTTGAACTTAACAAATTATAACAAGTTGAACGCAGTAAATAGTAATAAGAAGTCGAGGAATCAGATCCGCCTTTCATAAGCGCTCCACTCGCTGCTCTTCGCCTCGGCGACTCTACGAGTAGCAACACGAACCCAAGTGACTGGAGAATCGCGAGATATCACAATGGTGCACGTTTCTCTACTTGGGTTGAAATGCACTCATCTTAAAGCTTGCTGGATCCGGTTTACGACGAGGTCGTGCACCCTCGTGACCACAGCCCTTCCATCCGGCAGTCCACGAGTGCCGCAAGTGATCCCGGCGTGTTCTGGCACTGCGCGGACCTGGCTCCTCCTCAGTCGCCAGCCGAACTGGCCCACTCACAGGACCCAGAAAACGACGACGTCGCCCCAAAGATAGGGCAACAGTTACTGCATATCTATGACCGCCACTGCTGCCACTAGCGGACAGGCAACGCTTGCGAAACCGAGTGGCCCCAGTCAACACGAGAAGAAGACAAACAACCGCAACCATGCACACTAAATGTCTGGCCTCCAAGAGAGGGCGGAAACCTACAAACAGCACCAAGGCGAGCCGCAGTAAGGCTCAGCATTGTCTGTGGAAAGAGGTTGTGCCTGACATTTGGTGTTCTCGGTTCACTCTTGCCACTGTGAATATCGGAATCTTGATTTCCCTAACGATTTCCGAAACGAAATGCACTATGCGTCTAGCTCCAACTAACATTCCGTGTTCGAAGTCTTTTAATTCCCGTCTTGCGGCTAGAATCACGTCGAAAATCTTTTCACGTGAATCTTCTGAGCACTAATGACAACTCCGCTAAGGTATTGCTCTTTTATACCTTGTATGTGGATATCGCTATCCCATGTCTTATGGACCTCAGTGTAGTGTTAATGCGTTACAAGTGAGCGCTTGAGGATGAGCACCTTGTCTGGAATCTGTTGTGGTTGGCAGGAGAGCCAACACCGTGTTACTAGAGGAGGCCGAAAGGCACGCGATTTAGCTCACGTAGGCAGGCGTGAGGTCTGGAACAGGACAAGGAAATTAGAATTTAGAAACAACGAACGTAGCTGGTGGAACACTTAACTTTAATCCATTAATGACGAACGTCGCTCTTGACGGTACATGATTGACAATATCAATAGTAACTGAATATGGCGCCTTGCTAGGTCGTAGCAAATGACGTAGTTGAAGGCTATGCTAAACTATCGTCTCGGCAAATTAGAGCGTATTTGTCAGTGAACCATCGCTAGCAAAGTCGGCTGTACAACTGGGGCGAGTGCTAGGAAGTCTCTCTAGACCTGCCGTCTGGCGGCGCTCGGTCTGCAATCACTGACAGTGGCGACACGCGAGTCCGACGTATACTACAGGACCGCAGCCGATTTGAAGGCTACCACCTAGCAAGTGTGGTTTCTGGCGGTGACACCACAGAAACAATTTTCAGTTGTTCCAGTCTGATAGCTGGTACGTATGTATCGCGTTACATCCCGCTTATTACCGCTATTAAAGTTATACAATGAAATTTTGCTATTGGGAACATCTTTCTCCTGAAATTGCAAGTTCCGATGAGAGTGCCGCAAGAGCCGCTTAGAATCCGTGACAACGATGCGCTCAGTTCAAGAGAGAGCTACAGAGAGGCGCTTTCAATGGCGCAATCCAGGCGTTGCGAACCCAATAGGACCCGAGCAATAACTTGTCGGCGTTCCGAATTTGTTCGCATCTGGCCGGCAGATCTCGCGGTGACTTTCAGATTGCCGCAACGGCGATCTGCCGGAAAATCTCTCACGAGGCAAGGCTCGGGACCGCGTCCGGGAAGCGCAGCCGCTGCGAACAATTGTCCGCGAGATGCTATCGCTGTAGATTAGAGCCAAGCGAGTGGACGACTTGTGCCAACAAGTGCCGCTCGGGCTGGGATGCTTATCTGCGCATGCGCGGGCCACAGGTCACGACCTGACACCGTGTATATAGTGCGGCGACAGCTGGCACGACAGACCGTTCAGAATTTCAAGCGTCGTTAAGCATGCAAAAACGAATACTCTATAAGTCTCTGTTCGCACACAGGAAAGTTTACGCCTGTCTTTCTTATTTCGCAGCAAACGCTTATGACACAATTCCCAACAGCTCTTATCGCCAACACGGGGTATTTCAAAGTCTCTGAAGCAATCGGTTGGGGCGGAATGTCCGAACACTGGGCTGCAGTGAGACGTAGTCGTTATCATCATCTTCATCGCCAGGCACCCAATACTCCATCCGAACAAAAAACCTCCTCTTTTCAGGCATTACAGTTTACATGCTTGTTTTCTAGTGTTGTATACCTCTTTCCATTATGTCGGCTTCTTAATTTTTGCCTTTCTCTCGAAACCCAACAACTGTATTAGTTCATCTACTAAACACCCGGCTATATGTCATGCACACATTTTAAATATCGTTTTCATTACAGTTCTGATCATGTCTTCCCCGCCAGAACGTTCAATGACCCATTTGTTTGTTTTAGATTGGTTTTGAATTACAAATAATTTTCCATTGTCCTACCTGGATGAGTTGTATATGTACACGATTATATTTTATTTGCATTTTGTTTCTCTGCTGAGCACGGTGTGGTTACTTCCCATTTCACTTTCATTACATTCGCAATTACATCCTCCGCGCCAGAATGTTCAATGACCTATTCGCTCTATTTGCATTGGTTTTTGGTTACAAATTCCTGTCTCAGTGTTATAAGTCGTAATTTTTAAGTGTGTTGTGTTGCTGTATGCTGTAAATATTTTTACGTTGGGAGACAATAAGGTGAAAGAGATTCACATCGAATTCTGGTACAAGAAGACCCCCATTCCCGTTCTTGATTTTTTATGAGAATGCACCTCAAGAAGACGGCATTTATTATCAAAATTAGTAATAGTCATATATAGTAAGCTTCTCTCCAGTTAGTTACTCGCTTTATAAGCCACAATTTATTACTGATGACCAAATTTATTACCTTCTAATAAATTTCTGAAATATAGTAACTGATGTTTGGATGTGCGAGGGCTTGCCAGGTGTTTAGTGTGAGTATGGTCACAAAATGGGGAGATAGAACATCCAGTAGCAAGGTTCAAGTGCTGTACATGTAACATACCGATAAAACATTAGCAAGTTTTTTCATCAACAGCCTTCTGGGTGTCTTCCCGTGCCATCTTACAACGCTAAAAAATTAAAATAACTGACGATTCGGTCTTCTTCAGGTCATAGCGATGTATGAGACTGACAATTTCCGCTGAAGCCTATATATGTACATGAATTGATAGGTTGTTAGTTACCATGAACTGCTCTGTCCACAACTATCAGTTATGTCCCAGAAATTCACGTCTTTCTACCACAATCAATGTATGTTGCTTCATTGATAATGATGATCATTTTTCTAGTAAATTACTGAGGGTATTTGCAAATTTTGAAAGAGATTAATTTGTGCAAAACGGCCAGTGAGTTTCAGGCAAGAGTCCAGTGAATTTTTGCCGCTTCTTGCATCTAAATCAGCGCTAAATATTTAAAAACTTAATGCTTGAATAAATTTCTACAGGAGAGAGAAAAAAATTACGTAACTTTAGAAGTACCCAAAACAGTCAGGGGATGGCAGCATATGCCAGAAGCGTTGGTAGCTTCGTGTAGCATCTGCACCTATTGGCAAAGGCAGTCAAAAGCAGTTAACCTTACATTTAGTAACGCCACGTTGCCATGATGCGAATTGGCGATGCTCAGTGTTAAGGACCGAGTGAGGTGGCGCAGTGGTTAGCACACTGGACTCGCGTTCGGGAAGACGACGGTTCAGTTCCGTGTCCGGCCATCCTGATTTATGTTTTTCGTGATTTCCCTAGATCACTCCAGGATTTCCTTCCCCATCCTTCGATAATGCTAGCTGGTGCTCCGTCTCTAATGACCTCCTTTATTCAATATTCAGCTATTTAAAACGTCGCAGCAGTGCTCTCCATTCACGTGTGTTTGAATTTTGAAATATTTCCACTGTACAGATTTATCTTCAAGAGAGTAGTTTGCAAACCATTCTCTTCTTAATGCGGCCTGCTTCAAATAATTACTGCTCTTAATAATTATTGGTGTTAATGAGAAAGCGTCATCACCAACTAAAACCGCGTCTTATAGCATGCCGAGTGTTCTCGATTGTAATGCATCCAATGTGATATGTCATTTCAGTTCTGGCGACAGTGCTTCATGCGTTACAATATCTTTATGCCCTATCGTGTAATTAACTCTATTTAGAAGAAGTGTGAACAGTTCTGGTGACATTCTAAGATAATTAAATGAACTTCTTGGATCTTCCATCACAAATTATTTCAGCAACGATGCTGAGCAACCGTGCTGACGTCTTTTCTTCATCCAGTGAAGAATCGAAACCCGTTTCTTATTTTTCCACGCAACAAGCTTTAACTCCATCACAACTCACGCGACGTGCAGCTGCCAAAACTTTCATTTCAGACACGACTCAGAAACCCACAAAACGACGAAACTGAAGTGTATATTGGTTTTGCAGTGTCTGCAGTCGAATATGAAACCTTTTGCGTGCGACACATTCCACGCAACAGTGGAGCAACCCAATGTCGTCGTGTAAACTAGGCTTAATGCGTAAAATAAACATAAAATTGTTATTACATCCTCTGATGAATTACAATAGCCTGAAATCTGACCATCTTCTGAAACTCTGAAATCTTTCAGAGCTTCCCAAAAGATGGTTTCACACATGTCACACACTTGCGTTCGCTGGCTAACACAATACAAAGCACGAGAAATGGAGAGTACGGAAGTGAACTGTGAACTATTTGACCACGGAACTCAACAGCTGTCGATAAGTGTGCAGAGCGCTTGTGTGTACGTCATTTTGACGTCACTTCTGAGTGGTTCTGGACCACAATGTTATGTGTGTTAGGCTTCCCTGGCCTACCGGCTTGTGGTAACACAGGCCACCATTGCGAGCTAATGTTTACTAATGGCGAGTAGAGCAGTGGTTTTCTTAACACAGAAAAATGAGCGCGGAAACTAAACGTGCTATGCAGAGGAAGGAGAGCATGTCAGGAAAAAGAAGTAAAAGAAAAACTAATCAGTGGTGAGTTAGAACCACACTGCCTGAAACGAGTCTAGAAAGTTTAATTTGGACGGTATTCAGCCTGTTGTGGATTACAAAAGGAAAACGTTAACTTTGTGTGGTGTTCGCTGTGCAGTGAAATTTATGCTCATACTCAAGTGTCAAGTTCCATTTCCCCATTTCTCGCCATCCACGAGTGTCTAATAAACAAAAGTTTTATGTGACGTGAAGTGCCTCCCTAACCCGCTCACGAGATAACTGTCGATAAATGTTTCGCTATGTGTGCCTGAGACTTAAGATTGTACGGAACTATAGGCGGTGAAGCTTTTTTGGATCCTGTTCAGACGTTAGCCGACACTGGAGTGATTTACGGAAAGTGTCGCGGCACATGGGGGAAAATGTTAAAAGCCTACGAGATATAATTGTGCCTTAGATCAGGGGTTCCCTACAAAATTTTCTCGAGGACCCCCTCATCGAGCATGATTGGTACCTTGTCATATCACAGCATCAAGTATCTAAAAAAGCCAAATTAAGAGTCTTTTTATACGTTTTCTATTTTTGGTACTTAGAAAAAAAAAGATTAGAAAAAACATTGACATATTCATTATTGAAAAAATACTGAGCTTAAAACGTTTTGAATTTAGCCATCATTGTTATTGTTAAATTTTTGATTATTGCTCAAAATCTTTGTCTTCCAATCTGGGTGTTTAGTATAACAAACTCCTTTAAAAAATAAATATTGAGTATGAACTGAAAATAACAGGAAAAAATTAAAACTAAGTGTATTGGTCTTTCAAGTGTACTGCACTTCAGATTGCATTGAGTAGACATGTGTGAAAAATAAGAAAACACTAATTTCATAGAAGGTATTATTTATTTGAAAAAATACAGTTACAACCGAGTACTCCATCAGTATACACTTAGTTTTGATTTTCAGTTCTTAATGAGATGAGCTCAATCTGACCTTTGAGTCCGTCATTTCTGAAATATTAGGTTCCAAACTTTAAACTTTCACTCTGAAATCCGACCGCATGTCGAGCCGATTCCTATATTTGCTTTTCATGAAACACTTGGAAGAAACTTCCTGGCAGATTAAAACTGTGCTCCCGACCGAGACTCGAACTCGGGACCTTTGCCTTTCGCGGGCAAGAGCACTTGCCCGCGAAAGGCAAAGGTCCCGAGTTCGAGTCTCGGTCGGGAGCACAGTTTTAATCTGCCAGGAAGTTTCATATCAGCGCACACTCCGCTGCAGAGTGAAAATCTCATTCTGGAAACACTTGGAAGACATTGCTTGCTCACAGCGCTATGTGGTTGTAAATGGAAGGATATTTTTCATTGCCTTATCTCCAAGTTTCTTGTAGTCCCTGCGTGCTGATGCCCAGAAGTCTTTAATTTTATCACCGATGAAAATGTTTATCATCGTACCACAGCTGGACAGATCCACAAGTTGATCTTGCTCTTCTTCAGTGAGGCCTTGGATTTTGTCTATTTCTTCATAGCTGAAGGGATTTCGAATCCATCTGTCGTCAGAGGCAGGTACAGGGAAATACTCTCTAAAAGTGCGTAGGTGCTCGGTTACATTGATCTTGATCTGGTCAGGCGAATTCTCCTTTGATGACTGCAAGAATTGTTTTAAAGTAGAAAAGTTAGTTTGTGTCTCGATTTCTATCTTTGACGCCCAGATCTGACACTTTTTGACCATAGCACTAATCTTATACTCAACTTTGACCATGTCTACATTTTTTCCTTCTAAGCACAAGTTTGACACATTCATGTGTTCAAACACATCAGTTAAGTATGAAACTTATAACACTGCAACAGCATTTACGTAGCTTATAAAATCAAATACCAAATTTGGTTTATTTCTTACTATGCCCCAACAGAACCAATAGTCCTGTCACGGAAAAGCCACGTATAACACTATCGTCTGCTACTGCTGTAACATAACCTTAAAGTTGGAGGCAGGTTGTGAAGCAAAACTATCTTATTAAAGCAATTATGGTATAACGCGACAGAGCAGTGTTACCCCCTGAGAGGAATTTTATTGCGTTGACCGTGTTGTACCTAATGGAGGTGGCTTATCGGAAATAAAAATCAAAATTGGGTAAATATTCGAACAATAACAAACAATATTTTTGCCTATCTACACTGTTTAAAGAATAAAGAAAACCGTCGCCAGCCTAATTAGGCAAGAGAATGATTAACATTCTTGTTTAGGAAAATAGGTATGAGTAACTGGCTCTGAGCACTATGGGACTAAACATCTGTGGTCATCAGTCCCCTAGAACGTAGAACTACTTAAACCTAACTAACCGAAGGACATCACACACATCCATGCCTGAGGCAGGATTCGAACCTGCGACCGTAGCAGCCCCGCGGTTCCGGACTGAGCGCCTAGAACCGCTAGACCACCGCGGCCGGCGGTATGAGTAGCTTCAACGGACAAACACAACCTGTATTTTGCCACACGCGAGTGCATTGAACTCTGACATCTGCATATGTTCACGGTTAAGATTGGAAGCTGACAGGGCAGAACAGACTATTTGCATAAATATAACACATAACACACTATTACTTTTCACACAATTTCCTAGCTGACATAAAATCTTAAATGTAGTTCACTGCAATATTATGAACTGATCACAGGTTAAGTCTCTCTTACCTAAATACTATTTTATTTAGAATCAAAGTTAATTGGAATTCACCTACAGGTTATTTCTCACTGTCTTTTGAATGAAGAAATTATTGTTTTCATAAATAGTGGTCTTTCTATTTAATTGTTATGTATCATGAGCATCAAGGATAACCTGTGGATCCTATTATACTATTAATATGCACTTTCATTACCCAAAAGAAACAAGTACTTAGCAAGCATGAGTATATAACTTTCCACTATTGCAGTTTTCCACTTTTATTACAGTGAGACACAATGTTGAAAAATTTGCAAGAAACTGACTCATCTTTTAAAATTTACTACAGGCAGCGCTATGATCATTACCTAAGCAAAACTTTATAAGCCTCAGTTTTAAGAACTTTTAATCTTTAAAAGAAACAGCAAATTGTGTTTATTACCACAGTCTTCTACTTTCAAGTAAATGATTAAATAGGTGACTTTGAAACTCCACAAAACTTTAAATTGGACTGTTTCCATCACTGGGAGGCTTTCACAAAACTACACTTACTACCTCCCACAATTTCACTAAATCCACAGTAAATCTGAATACTCCCTTCTTACCAAAGATCAAACAACATTATTTAATTAGCTATTTGGCTTTGAGGCATTCATTTTTTCCACTAACTAGGACACTCGGTAATCACAGTTCAAATGGAGAGGAACCTGAGAGGTGTTGTGATAGGGAATAAATCAAGGTAGGTACATGAATTCAGTCATAAGTTACCTTATATTTGTGCCCACTAAAACATCCAATCAGCTGATCCTTCACTGTACATTACTATCGTGCTCCGTTATAATGATTGCGCAATGTGGTGGCGATTGCATGTTGGTAGGTGGAATTGCATGTAGAACTGCTGGACTCTGCCATTTCTTGGTGGCGATGATAGATACCAATTCCAAAATACACTCCTGGAAATGGAAAAAAGAACACATTGACACCGGTGTGTCAGACCCACCATACTTGCTCCGGACACTGCGAGAGGGCTGTACAAGCAATGATCACACGCACGGCACAGCGGACACAACAGGAACGGCGGTGTTGGCCGTCGAGTGGCGCTAGCTGCGCAGCATTTGTGCACCGCGGTCGTCAGTGTCAGCCAGTTTGCCGTGCCACACGGAGCTCCATCGCAGTCTTTAACACTGGTAGCATGCCGCGACAGCGTGGACGTGAACCGTATGTGCAGTTGACGGACTTTGAGCGAGGGCGTATAGTCGGCATGCGGGAGGCCGGGTGGACGTACCGCCGAATTGCGTGGGGCGTGAGGTCTCCACAGTACATCGATGTTGTCGCCAGTGGTCGGCGGAAGGTGCACGTGCCCGTCGACCTGGGACCGGACCGCAGCGACGCACGGATGCACGCCAAGACCGTAGGATCCTACGCAGTGCCGTAGGGGACTGCACCGCCACTTCCCAGCAAATTAGGGACACTGTTGCTCCTGGGGTATCGGCGAGGACCATTCGCAACCGTCTCCATGAAGCTGGGCTACGGTCCCGCACACCGTTAGGCCGTCTTCCGCTCACGCCCCAACATCGTGCAGCCCGCCTCCAGTGGTGTCGCGACAGGCGTGAATGGAGGGACGAATGGAGACGTGTCGTCTTCAGCGATGAGAGTCGCCTCTTCGTTGGTGCCAATGGTGGTCGTATGCGTGTTTGGCGCCGTGCAGGTGAGCGCCACAATCAGGACTGCATACGACCGAGGCACACAGGGCCAACACCCGGCATCATGGTGTGGGGAGCGATCTCCTACACTGGCCGTACACCTCTGGTGATCGTCGAGGGGACACTGAATAGTGCACGGTACATCCAAACCGTCATCGAACCCATCGTTCTACCATTCCTAGACCGGCAAGGGAACTTGCTGTTCCAACAGGACAATGCACGTCCGCATGGATGAAGCGTCGTCTCACGCGGTCTGCACGTCCAGCACGAACGCTGGTCCAACTGAGGCGCCAGGTGGAAATGGCATGGCAAGCCGTTCCACAGGACTACATCCAGCATCTCTACGATCGTCTCCATGGGAGAATAGCAGCCTGCATTGCTGCGAAAGGTGGATATACACTGTACTAGTGCCGACATTGTGCATGCTCTGTTGCCTGTGTCTATGTGCGTGTGGTTCTGTCAGTGTGATCATATGACGTATCTGACCCCAGGAATGTGTCAATAAAGTTTCCCCTTCCTGGGACAATGAATTCATGGTGTTCTTATTTCAATTTCCAGGAGTGTAGTTCCAGCTATTTATCCATCAATCCGAGGCATTGGAAAGCGGCAGGAAAAGCCTCTCTCAGAACCAGCACAATATACAACTTTTACATGGGCAGTGCACAGTTTGGTAGCTCGTCCCAGACTGACTCTTGTTCCACCTTTTCTACCTAGGCCAACCGCAACTTGCGCGCGCTACTAAGTTCCGTTCCTGAGGGGAATCACACTACATTTTACATATGACGTAACTGAGAACCCTAAGTGAAGGTCAGCAGTTTACATAACAGAGAAAAAACATTTTAAATAAAACAGGACCTTTGCATTTACTGACATTTCTAAAAAATTGTTTAAACAAATTCCAAATATATACAGTAAGTTTTGTCTCGCTCCAATTGGGACAAAGAATTTAAAATACAGATAGCCTACATTGCATAGAATCAAATCACGACAGCAAAGTTTTTACAAAGAAAGGAGTATACAATTTTGTGTTATCTATTCAATCAAACGCATTTACATAAGCGCAACTATGTAACATTAAATAAAACAAAAGGCAAAATAAATCAGTAGAGAATTAGAGCTATGGTGTTACAAACTGAGCAAAGCCAAGAGACGTTAGTGGGAAAATCCGCGTACTTTGTGTCAAGAAGGAAGACACGAACCTCGTCTCTGAGTTCAAAAAATCTTGACAAGATCCTACCTCGAGAAAGCCATCTTACTTCCGTATGAATAAGAAGTTGCTCATGCTCACTGCCCATGTCTTTAGACTCTAGACGCTGATGTTAGCGTTCGCTAAGACTCTGCTCATGCAGGAAGCGGCCAAAACAAAAAATCTGTTATCATACGAAATATATTTAATATATTTGTTATTCTAATAGCATCTTGCGGACCCCACTGGCACAGCTCGCGGACCCCTGGTGGTCCGGGGACCACCTGTTGGGAACCACTGCCTCAGATAATAGCTCGTTTAAGAAAAGATGAATGCTCAACAGCTACAGACATATGGACATGGAGAGCAATAAGGAACCATTATTAACATGTACTGTCTCCTATTTTGTTTACTGGGCCCTCAGATCTCGTCTTTTGTTTACAACCCAGTTTGCAGATGAATCAAAACGTGAAATAACATTCAAAGATAACTGTTCAGACGATTAATGTCTCTTGGTATCCAAGACTCTGGTTTGAAAGAAATGAATTTTACGGCTGATCAAGGCGACAATTTTGTCGCTATACTGCACGAGTACTTCCGATTGAATTGTTCCTACCATGTGACAAATACAATGCTACGAAATGCTTTTTATACTGAGTATATATGCGTCAGTTGTCTACAACTTCCTGGTCTCTTGACTGTGCCGAAAGAACTCGTCATTTACGCAAAGATTAGCAGCCTCCTTAATGCTTTTGATATATTACTGGAGCAGTCCAACAATACTAGCAGGAATACGCGGTTGTCAATGTTAGAAACATCAGAAAGTCAACAGTCGGCTTTGTGCGAAAAGCTCTCTGGGAAGAGAGAAATAGCTCGAATTCAATGAACTGATACCAAGCTGATGTACGAACTAATTTCTCTCCTCATGGTATGTGTGCTATTCTATTCTTGAAACTTCCCTGGATTATTTAAAACTGTGCCGGACAGAGACTCGAACTCGGGACCATTGCCTTTCGCGGGCAAGTGCTCTACCAACTGAGCTACCCAAGCACGACTCACGCCCGGTACTCACAGCCTTACTTCCGCCAGTACCTCGCCCCCTACCTTTCAAACTCCACAGTAGCTCTCCTGCACACGAGAGCTTCTCGCGTTGGTCCCGACTTCGAGTCTTCGTGCGGCACACAGGGAAGTTTCATAACAGCGTACACTCCGCTGCAGAGTGAATATCTCATTCTATTCTATTCTTATACACTAACGTTTATTAATAGCTTTTAAAATATGATGGTTTTTGCAGCTCTTCAAGAAGACTTCTAGGGGATTAGAACTGGAGCAGTCACCTATCTGCACCTTCTGTTCCCATTCAAGGTGACACTATTATAGCTTTTGAGTCAGGCGCCCCAGCACAGAGCAGCCTCTGAATCAGGATTTCTACGTAAACGCCTCAAATTAAACTTAGAGGAAACATTAAAAATTGCCCATAGGTGCCATGAGGTAGCAACTGTTTTTTGGTCACCATACCATCGTATCAAAATGGTATCTGAAAATAAGAGACGTGAAGTCATGCCAGAAGTAAGGTGTACAGTCCACTGATTGCTATGTTAATAACTCCCCAGTGGCCAGTTGCAAAGGGAATTGACGATTGTCACTCGAAACCAAGGTCGGTCACAGAAGCGAGTATGGGCCTCATAGATTCAGAGTCGATGTTCTCTCACCAAAAGAACAGCTGAATATATGAGAATACTTTATCAGATCGCCCTATCGAATTTCCGAGCGACCTTGCTCTAGCCCAGAAATTGAATGAAGTAGTTCAAATACCTTCAATAACAGAACATTTGGTTTCATTTTCAATAAACTTTCATATTCAGAATAGGGCTTACATTGGCATGGATCTGCAAAACGATGTATTAAAGAGCTTGTGTATTTTTCCAATCAAATAGAAAACATTATGGTGAAAGAGGTATGTACAAACCAGGAAGAGGCAATTATTTCATAAAATTCCACAAAGTCTCCACAGCTAGAGAAAGTAAAGAACTTTGCTTTGTAGGCAGATGTCGATAATAGTCTTACTCCAATAGATGAGCTGGAGATGTATTTATACAAAAATTTCAAGATGGAAGAAAATGTGGCTTCTTACTGGAAAACGAGAGGGGTAAATTTTCTGACTCTCCACAAGATCGGCGGAAAAATGTTCTGTATTCAAGCATCTAGCTCTGTTTCTGAAAGAAGTTTTAGTTCTACCACTTTTATTCTCAAGACGGTCACATATACATCCGGACAATGTTAATACACTTCTTTCTATTCACAGTAACTCTATCGGAGAAAAAGGAGTGCAAAAATATACTGAAACTCTTTCCGGACATTAAGTTTCGTTTATCGTTGTTTGCAGTGGCAGAAATTTTTCGATTATTGCACGTTTTGTGGTGTATGTTTGATTTACGTACACTGTTTTTCAAATTAGTCTTGGTGGTTGACTGGTTGATTGATCTGGGCGATGGGACCAAACAGCGCGGTCATCGGTCCCATCAGGTTAGGGAAGGAAGCCGGCCGTGCTCTTTCAAAGGAACCATCCCGGCATTTGCCTGAAGCTATTTAGGGAAATCATGGAAACATAAATCAGGATGACCGGATGCGGGTTTGAACCGACGTCCTCCCGAATGCGAGTCCTGTGTACTAACCACTGCACCGTCTTGCTCGGTATGAGAGAGAGAGAGAGGGGATAGGCAAAAATAATGTGAACACCTGTACTTACTTTGGAATAGTTTATTAATAAGGGGTTGGACCTTCATTTGCCAGTAATACAGCTGCGATTCGACTTGGAATACTGGCATGTAATGACTGTATAGTCTCCAGTAGAATCTTATGCCCCTCTTAGATCATGACCTCTTCTAACTCTTGTAGTGACGAGAGAGGCGGAAGTCTGCTCCCGAGTCTGCGCTCCAATACCGCCCACAAGGGTTCGATGATGTTCTAGTCCGGGGACTGTGCTGGTCAGGGAAGACGCTGCAGTTCAATTGCATGCTCCTCATACCACGATTGTACTGTTCAGACTGTGTGAATGGGCGCATTATCGTGCTGAAAAATTGCAACATTATTTGGGAAAACATTTGACTCATGGGGTGCACCTGATCACCTAAAATGTTCATATAATCGTTGACTGTGACTCGGCCTTTGAGAGTAATGGTGGGACCAGCAGAATACCATGATACGGCTGCCCACACCACCACACTTCCACCTCCATGCTTAACCGTTGGAATAAAGCAATCAGGACTGTGGGCTTCTTTTGCCGTTGTGCAGACGTAAACCCGGTCCGATGTTGGAAATAACGAAGACGTTGACTTGTGCTTCCATATGACGTGTCAGGATTTTTGCTCCTGACACCATGTTTTACGCTTCTTTGCGCTGGCTGTCGTCACTAATGGTTTCGGTCTAGCAGCTCGTGCATGAATATCCGCTTTATGGAGTTCTCGAGTCGGTAGATACGGTGTCTCGAAGATGGCTACTGAGCTCTGCAGTCACATTAACCGCTGTATTTTTGTGTTGTCTTGACACAAGGGAGACGTGGATTTGAGAAACTGCCGATGGGGACACTCTTTTTGTGAAGGAAAATAAAGTTCAATGTTAAGATCCTGGAAAGACTTCGCACTTCACACGCAGATTTATATTCAAGATTCAGTGATTACAGGTTGCTTTTCGAGTGAAGCTGAAGAGTGCTGGTTACCGAAAGGGAGGTGAGCTATACCTGAAGTTGATCTGGTACGCCTTCCGGTCTGCGTGTAGTTTTGAAGTGGTTACCGTCTAGGGCTATTCCTGACTAGTTCCTTACATTTAAATCAGAAAAAAGACAGGAAAATCCGCAGAACAAAGTTTACGCGGTCCGCAGACAACGTGCGTAAATGACATCACCCCTTACCCCTCCCCCTTCCCAGTCCCTCCTCCTACTACGGTTTCGGCCAAATTAGCCCATTTTCAGATGCAACACTAAAATACAGGCAGGGCGTAACTGCCAACAATTGACGCTGGTGGTTGCTTTTTACTTTACTGTGAAAGTTGGACGTTAACATTTCTTTGGAAAGTTTGCAACTGATTCAGTTGTAGTGTGCATACACAAACTCTGAGTCTGAGATATTATTAGCGAGCGAACAGTTGTTGAGAGCAGTCGGACGCAGCCTGCCGTGGGGAGAAGCCGCGCGACAGATGTGCTCGTAGTCTGACGTGGCCGTGCTAGTAGCGCCGGAGGAAAAGAAAAAGAAAAATTGTTCAAATGGCTCTGAGCACTATGGGACTTAACTTCTGAGGTCATCAGTCCGCTAGAACTTAGAACTACTTAAATCAAACTAACCTAAAGACATCACACACATCCATGCCCAAGGCAGGACTCGAACCTGTGACCGTCGCGCGATTCCAGACTGTAGCGGCAAGAACCGCTCGGTCACTCCGGCCGGCTGTGGACATTGTGGAATAATTAAAGTTGTTGCTAGGCAAACTGTCGAAGTAAAGGAAAGGTCCGAGTAAGGTTAGTCAGTATTTAAATTGTCAGTTTTCAGAATATAGTAAATTAAAAGTTTTTTTATTTTCCCAATATTTCTTCATTTTCTTCCCAAAGGCCTTCTTCCTTTCTTCTGCCGCTTTGGTCGGTATGGTTTTGGTTCCATCTTTGGAATAAACTTCCAATTATCAAATTTGCTTTTTAAAGTTTCCCTCTCTGATGTGATTGTTCCGTCAATTTTTTCTTTTGTCAAATCCTTCTTAACTTCAGTTACACAAGGTATTGATGCTTTAAGGAATGTCACATAGTCCAATAGACGTTTAATTAGTCTGTTTCTAGGTAATCTGTCTGGGTGTCTGTAGGAGCAAATTGTATTAATGCTTAGAAAATGTTAGAACATATTTTTTTTAAATCGCAGCCAGATACAAGAGAACTTGATTTTTCATTACTTTTTTTTCAATCAGATTACTAATATTGTCAGAGATGGAGCTTGACACATTTCCATATCTCTTTCACCAGAACAAAAATAATTAGAAATGTTTGAACTAAACAAATTTCAACTGTTTGATCACAATTTGGCCTAATGAGGCTTAAACCGGTCATAACAGTAAAAAAATAAACGTGATCTAGATTGATTTGTTCATAAAAAAGGAAGTACATTATGTTTATTTATTTAAAACTAAGTGAGCATTCTGTGTCATATGTTTATTGTTTCCAAGTATTGTCGATAATGAAATCTTTCGGACTTTCTCAATCATCCTCCTGTTTTTCTTAACCCGTCTATTATTAACAAATTGTCCACCTGCATAGCTGGGTGGTAATGTGCTCGCTTCCCATGCAAACGGGCCCGGGTTCGATTCCCGGTCGGGGACTGGGTGTTGTGTTGTCCTGATCATCATTTCATCCTTATCTCCGGCGGACAAGTCACCCAATGTGTCGTCGAATGAAATAAGACTTTTGCACTTGGCGGTCCAACTTCCCTGCATAGGAATTAACAAACTGATATCCGTAATACAAACTAAGGACTGTTGAAAAACACACATCCAAAGTCACAAAACCAGGTAAAAACACAAATATGGTATAAATTCGTTTACAATCCAGGCTTTACTGTTTTCAGTCGTTCTCCATCGTTGATTTCTTAGATCAACGCTTCGTTCATCTGAGGATCTTTTAGGGTCGTATGTTGTCCCTTTTTCTTTTCGTGTCTTTGTCTCATGTATCTACGTCAATCTTTTAAACATCATTTTGTTCTTATTTTATAGCATTTTATTCGTTTTCGTTTATTTAATACTGTCTCTCCCCATCACCCCCGTCCCTCTTAATTGTAACTTACGATCATATCCACATTCAATAACAATAATTGTTATAATGATAGTAAATTGCTATTGTGACGTTTGTTTTTTCTTAATGGA
The DNA here is from genome assembly GCF_023897955.1 of Schistocerca gregaria. Taxonomy (NCBI): domain Eukaryota; kingdom Metazoa; phylum Arthropoda; class Insecta; order Orthoptera; family Acrididae; genus Schistocerca; species Schistocerca gregaria. Next base: position 1,056,931,051 of record NC_064920.1, read on the forward strand.
GGATCTGTCCCTTTCTTTGTTTGTTGTTGTGGTCTTCAGTCCTGAAACTGGTTTTGATGCAGCTCTCCGTGCTACTCTATCCTGTGCAAGCTTTTTCATCTCCCAGTACCTACTGCAACCTACATCCTTCTGAATCTGCTTAGTGTAGTCATCTCTTGGTCTCCCTCTACGATTTTTACCCTCCACACTGCCCTCCAATACTAAATTGGTGATCCCTTGATGCCTCAGAACATGTCCTACCAACCGATCCCTTCCACTGGTCAAGTCGTGCCACAAATTTCTCTTCTCCCCAGTCCGATTCAATACTTCCTCATTAGTTATGTGATCTACCCATCTAATCTTCAGCATTCTTCTGTAGCACCACATTTCAAAAGCTTCTATTCTCTTCTTGTCCAAACTATTTATCGTCCATGATTCACTTCCATACATGGCTACACTCCATACAAATACTTTCAGAAATGACTTCCTGACCCTTAAATCTATACTCGATGTTAACAAACTTCTCTTCTTCAGAAACGCTTTTCTTGCCATTGCCAGTCTACATTTTATATCCTCTCTACTTCGACCATCATCAGTTATTTTGCTCCCCAAATAGCAAAACTCCTTTACTACTTTAAGTGTCTCACTTAATAATCTAATTCCCTCAGCATCACCCGAATTAATTCGACTACATTCCATTATCTTCGTTTTGCTTTTGTTAATGGTCATCTTATATCCTCCTTTCAAGACACTATCCATTCCGTTCAACTGCTCTTCCAAGTCCTTTGCAGTCTCTGACAGAATTACGATGTCATCGGCGAACCTCAAAGTTTTTATTTCTTCTCCATGGACTTTAATACCTACTCCGAATTTTTCTTTTGTTTCCTTCACTGCTTGCTCAATATACAGATTGAATAACATCGGTGATAGACTACAGCGCTGTCTCACTCCCTTCCCCACCACGGCTTCCCTTTCATGTCCCTCGACTCTTATGACTGCCATCTGGTTTCTGTACAAATTGTAAATAGGCTTTCGCTCCCTGTATTTTACCCCTGCCACCTTCAGAATTTGAAAGTATTCCAGTCAACATTGTCAAAAGCTTTCTCTAAGTCTACAAATGCTAGAAACGTAGGTTTACCCTTCCTTAATCTAGCTTCTAAGATAACTCGTAGGGTCAGTATTGCCTCACGTGTTCCAACATTTCTACGGAATCCAAACTGATCTTCGCCGAAGTCGGCTTATACTAGTTTTTCCATTCGTCTGTAAAGAACTCGCGTTAGTATTTTGCAGCTGTGACTTACTAAACTGATAGTTCGGTAATTTTCACATCTGTCAACACCTGCTTTCTTTGGGATAGGAATTATTATATTCTTCTTGAAGTCTGAGGGTATTTCGCCTATCTCATACATCTTGCTCACAAGATGGTAGAGTTTTGTCAGGACTGGCTCTCCCAAGGCCGTCAGTAGTTCCTATGGAATGTTGTCTACTCCAGGGCCTTGTTTCGACTCAGGTCTTTCAGTGCTCTGTCAAACTCTTCACGCAGTATCGTATCTCCCATTTCATCTTCATCTACATCCTCTTCCATTTCCATAATATTGTCCTCAAGTACATCGCCCTTGTATAGACCCTCTACATACTCCTTCCACCTTTCTGCTTTCCCTTCTTTGCTTAGAACTGGGTTTCCATCTGAGCTCTTGATGTTCATACAAGTGGTTCTCTTATCTCCAAAGGTCTCTTTAATTTTCCTGTAGGCAGTATCTATCTTACCCCTAGTGAGATAAGCCTCTACGTCCTTACATTTGTCCTCTAGCCATCCCTGCTTAGCCATTTTGCACTTCCTGTGGATGTCATTTTTGAGACGTCTGTATTCCTTTTTGCCTGCTTCGTTTACTGAATTTTTATATTTTCTCCGTTCATCAATTAAATTCAATATTTCTTCTGTTACCCAAGGATTTCTACTAGCCCTCGTCTTTTTACCTACTTGATCCTCTGCTGCCTTCACTACATCATCCCTCAAAGCTACCCATTCTTCTTCTATTGTATTTCTTTCCCCCATTCCTGTCAATTGCTCCCTTATGCTCTCCTTGAAACTCCGTACAACCTCTGGTTCTTTCAGTTTATCCAGGTCCCATCTCCTTAAATTCCCACCTTTTTGCAGTTTCTTCAGTTTTAATCTACAGGTCATAACCAACAGACTGTGGTCAGAGTACACATCTGCCCCTGGAAATGTCTACAATTTAAAACCTGGTTCCTAAATCTCTGTCTTACCATTATATAATCTATCTAAAACTTGTCAGTATCTCCAGGCTTCTTCCATGTATACAGCCTTCTTTTATGATTCTTGAACCAAGTGTTACCTATGATTAAGTTGTGCTCTGTGCAAAATTCTACTAGGCGGCTTCCTCTTTCATTTCTTTGCCCCAGTCCATATTCACCTACTACGTTTCCTTCTCTCCCTTTTCCTACTACCGAATTCCAGTCACCCATGACTATTAAATTTTCTTCACCCTTTACTATTTCAATAATTTCTTTTATTTGATCATACATTTCTTCAATTTCTTCGTCATCTGCAGAGCTAGTTGGCATATAAACTTGTACTACTGTAGTAGGTGTGGGCTACGTATCTATCTTGGCCACAATAATGCGTTCACTATGCTGTTTGTAGTAGCTTACCCGCATTCCTATTTTCCTATTCATTGTTAAACCTACTCCTACATTACCCCTATTTGATTTGTGTTTATAACCCTGTAGTCACCTGACCAGAAGTCTTGTTCCTCCTGCCACCGAACTTCACTAATTCCCACTATATCTAACTTTAACCTATCCATTTCCATTTTTAAATTTTCTAACCTACCTGCCCGATTAAGGGATCTGACATTCCACGCTCCGACCCGTAGAACGCCAGTTTTCTTTCTGCTGATAACGACATCCTCTTGAGTAGTCCCCGCCCGGAGATCCGAATGGGGGGACTATTTTACCTCCGTAATATTTTACCCAAGAGGATGCCATCATCATTTAATCATACAGTAAAGCTGCATGCCCTCGGGAAAAATTACGGCTGTAGTTTCCCCTTGCTTTCAGCCGTTCGCAGTACCAGCTCAGCAAGGCTGTTTTGGATATTGTTACAAGACCAGATCAGTAAATCATCCAGACTGTTGCCCTTGCAACTACTGAAAAGGCTGCTGCCCCTCTTCAGGAACCACACGTTTGTCTGGCCTCTCAACAGATACCCCTCCGTTGTGGTTACACGTACGGTACGGCTATCTGTATCGCTGAGGCACGCAAGCCTCCCCACCAGCGGCAAGGTCCATGGTTCATTGGGGGGGGGGGGGGGGGGTCCCTTTCTTATGGTATGGTAATTCTGGTGTACGAATGCGTGTCTTCACCCAGTCGGAATGTCACCAGTCAGGCCTTTGCGCAAGCAGCTGAAAGTATCCTGTGTAAAATTTAGCTCTGATTTTTAGCATTCCTTGTCACATTCGACACTTCGTTATTAGTCTGCTTTATTCCCCGAAGTTTAGTGATGACCCCATGAGGGTGGAGGGGGGGGGAGGGAGGACCTCTTTGGATCTGCTTCTACCAACAATAAACAATGACGATATGCATAGGTCAGCTTTGGTGCAGATATGCTTGATTATTGACACGGTCATTTATATAGCTAAGCGGAAATTGCTAATAGATTCTGTATTTGACAAACGTATGCAATATCCGCATACTCCATTACACGAAAAATCCATTAGCGTCGTTCCGCTATGAAATTACTCGATGACGCCAGCGCGTTATCTACGGCGTACGCGGCTGTATCGTGACCAGTTGCTGCAGCGCGTGAACTAGGGAGCCGACGACAAGGTCGGCGGAGGGGCGTGTCCGGGATTCCGGTGCCGGAAGAGACGCCGCTCCACACAATGGCCCGTGACTCACTTGCGGCCGTGAGTCAAGGCACTGGACCGCTCCCCCCCCCCCCCCCCCCTCCCAGAGCGGGGCGCCGGGGCTGCTTTCGGCTGTGGTGACGCGCGACGTGTAGGGCGACCGAGAGAATGGCCGGCCACGGGCCGTTGTCTTGTCCGGTTACGGGACCTGTGTTCTGCTGGCACAGTTAGTTACGCCCAGTGTCAACACCGCAGGTCACTCTATCAACAGCGAAGGGGCGCGCGGGACCGCCGTGGAACGTTATTCCGTAACACGGCAGCAGGTCACACACACACACACACACACACACACACACACACACACAGGATGAAGCGGGGGAAGGTGCGAGGTGGCGGGGCTAGCAGTCAATAACACTAAATTCTTCTAGAATCTTCATATGTAAACATGGATTAAGAAGAAACGCGAACTGACTGTAATCGACACTGCAAGTGGAGTAGAAAAAAGTTTGGCACCTGAAATAATTTAATTGGATAGAAATTAATTACATAAAGGAAAGTTTCATTAACATAGTGAGAAATGAACGGGTTGCTCTACCGATTAACAGAATGAAAGTTCTGTCCAAAATAACAATTTGATTTATTATGACTAAACTGAAAATACTAAACAAAACACATGAAACATTTACAACACATCAGATTGGATACTCAAATAAATGCTGTGAAGGTGAAGATGTCCATAAACTAGATTGTGACATTGATGATGAAGTGGTATGTGGAGCCAATTCCTTGCAACTCAGATCTTTAGAGAAACACCCAGCCAACCCAACATTAATTGCTGCTACAGTAGTGATAACTCAGACAATGAACACCCAAGCCAGAACAAAGTTAGAAAAGACGAACAGGCGCGCTCTGCTGAGCTCCGATTATCGCCTGGCAAAATTCCCTTATTTGCCGGTGCTACGAACGTACATTACCAAGCTGTCTTCTTAACTACAAGGACACGATCTGGCATACCGGAGGCGAAGGCTCGTTGCTTCGACGTCCTATCGTGGTGATGATAAGGTCGCGAGTATAACCCTATCCTGGTTTGTTTGTTCCAGACTAAAGACTTCCTAGCAACACAAATTCGCCTCTGAGGTAGACGAAGAAGGCTCGCTACACAATCACTGATGGTACAGTGAGTGATTTTAACAAGAGAAGTCACACAGTAACTCCGGTACAGTCAGCTTTAGCCAAAACTGCTCAAGACGGACAACATAGGCCGCTTGTATGCAGAACCCTCAATTGCCAACTGTGCTCGGAAAGTTACGTTGAACTATAGCAACTCCGTCAAACAGTTACAGTTAAATGAAAGTAATATTAGACAGCCAGCGGAAGGCAGGCTGTCCAGAGCAGCGAGAGCTCAGTCTTGTAACCTACTCCGATCGCAAGGCGAGAGCCGACCCTCTCAAGAGCACCCGCACAAGCCGAACGCAGAACATTCCCGCCCCCACGACAGTGGTCGTGGTTAAACGTTCCAATCAGAAGCTTGAAAACCGGCGGAAAATTCGCCCCTATTGCTGACGCACTACTATTCCACCAATGGAGATACTTGCCGCCAATTTCTGCGCCGATTTTGCTACGTCACGAAGCTATCCCCTGAGCAAGCTAATCACAGTTATGATTTTGCAGAAAACGCGGGAATTTGCCCGCCAAGACTGCCTGGGAACACAAGTCATTCCCACGCCTCGCTGGTAGCCCGCCAGAAAGTGTTTTCATTAAGTTTCTGCAAAGTAATGGAATCTCTAGCCCAGCCCTCCATCAGGCCCCTGTGGGCGTGTCGCCTCCGTTCTTATGACAATGTCGGCTTCTGGAAAGCATCCATTCGACTCTCTCACACCCGTCGGCTTAACCCTTTCAAGATCAGCAGAACCCACCCAGGTGACGAAAGACGCTGCGTGGGAAGTCCGCGTGTGAAGGAATAGCAACTTTTCACCGCATGCAATTAGAGAGGAAAATCGAATTACTCAGAGTAAGATAGAAATATGAGAGGGGGCTCATGCCACCTCTCAAAGGAAGGAACCAAGGAAGGAAGTCATCTATTAAATGCTCTAATCGGAAAATAAACACAGCAGCTGAGCACAAAAATTTCATTTAACAAATAATCTATATTGCTAAGCGACTACCCTGAAACCCGGATGCTTACGTACTTGCTACCTGTCGCGAGGTTAGAGGAGCCATGTCACGGATCGCGCGGTCCCTCCCGCCGGAGGTTCGAGACCTCCCTCGGCCATGTACGTGTTTGTTGTTCTAAGCATAAGCTAGTTTAACTAAAGTTAGGGAGCCTTGACCTCAGCAGTTTGGTCCCTTAGGAATTCACACCCATTTGGACACACAATCCCGGCATCCGGTCACAGTAGCATGCTATCTAACGACTTCCAGAGGCAATAAAAATTTTATTTTCAGTATTTAGCGTAATTAATGACTGACATTAAAAATTTTAAAAGCTGTCTTAATAGTCTCAGAAAAAACACGAAGGACCTACGCAGACTCGTCATAAATAGATATTCGTACAGTTATTGAAGGATAACGCGAAATTGTAGTCTTTGGCGGCACAATTTCACCGCCCAGCTGACAAGAATAGTAAGTAAACAGGGGACACGTCGAAACCAGGCCATAAAGGCTTTGCGTATTTCATTCTGTGTATTCTGCTGAACAGTAACTATGCTTCTCTGGCAGGCGCGTGAACAATATAGGCAGTCGTCAGCAGTTGAGAGAGGACTTGTATTTGGGCTCAGAGAAGCGAATCGCTCGACATTTGAATAGGAGCAATGCCACTATGTTGACAGAAATGGGTGAGCCATGGCCGAACACAGTGTCAAGAAGCAAGCGGTCGACCTAGAGACACGACAGAATGTGAGGACTGAGCTGTCGTCAGAGAGGCACTAAGATTCCCGGTTTCATCATTATCATTGATCCGAGTTGCAACTGATGCTTCAATGACGAAAAAAAGACCATTAATAGGGGCTCACAGGAAGAGGGCTAAGCACACGGTGTCCCTTTGCCTCGACTACCATTCACCTCTGTATACCAACATGCCCATTTGCAGTGGTTTTGGTCACATTCTGCTTGGAATCTCATCGACTGGAGTAGGATTGTCATCACTGATCAATAAAGTTTCGAACTGAACTCTGATGACCAGCGAAGATGTCTCTGAACACGCCCCAGAGAGCAGTGGGATATCAGCCTGATTGTCGCCCAACAAGCAAGACTGATATTTCCACAGCAACATCCCTTTGGTTGTCATCCACGACACCTTTATAACACAGCGGTACGTCGACATAGTCTACGTCCTTCTTTGTTGTCTTTCATGGCAAGGCATACTGAGCTTACATTTCAACAACGTAATGCCCGTCCACACACTGCGAGAGTTTCTACTGCTTGTCTTCGTGCTTGCCAAACCCTGCTTTGGCAATCTATGTCGTCCAATCTCCCGACGACTAAGAACGTTTGGAGGATTATGGGCCAGGCCCGCCATCATCTCGGAATTTTAACGACCAAAGCGCGGAATTTGGCACGTTACATCCAATAACTCTGCAATGCCAAGCCGGATAACTACTCGTTTAAGGGCCAGAGATGAGTTGCTCAGTTGGAGAAACCCTTACTCTTGAATAATTCGCCAGCCGGAGTTGCGCTACAGTTTGGAACCGCGAGACCGCTACTGTCGCAGGTTCGAATCCTGCCTCGGGCATGGATGTGTGTGGTGTCCTTAGGTTAGTTAGGGGACTGATGACCTCAGAAGTTGAGTCCCATAGTGCTCAGATCCATTGGAACAATTTTTTGAATAATTCATTTGCCGAAGAGTAATAATTTGTTTGTCTGTAGTTGTACGTTACCTCTACCGATTTCCGTTCCGTTCTGATAATTCCATCGTGTGTGCGTCGCTTTTTTTTTATGTGTGTGTAGTCGTTAAGTTTGAGCTTTACGACAACTATGACAACTTTTACAGTACGAATTTGCGTGTTTTTCTTGAGGCAACGTAACTGACGACGCGCAAAAATTAGTAATTTATTCATGCAGTATTTGAGAATGAGAGCACTTAGCGACTTCCAACAAACTTTACACATAATTTCAAACCTTTACGAAACTTTTTGTCGTTGACATTCTACACAGAATGACGGAAAAGGTTTATCCCTTATACCATTTTCACTTCAGAATCAGACAGGACGTTTCAATTTATTACTTCTTTAACACCAAATCAAGATTGACGTAAAAACTGTAAAAGAAGACAGCGATTGGAATACATCCAGCAAAAATTGAGGAGGTAGGTTGCAAGTACTACTCAGAGCTGGAAAGGGTGGAAAAGGAGAGGAATTCGCGCGGAAAGAAAACGGCTATATTCACAATACGATTTGCAGACAGTATCCACACATACCACATGCCTTCAAAATTTTCGACACACAGTTCAGGAGATATAACGTCATAGATATTTAGATGCGCAAAAAACTTGCTTTTACTCAAAATCATGCGCAGAGTACTGAAATGTTCCCACTACATTGGGAAGCATTCTAATTACTATAGATGTGATCAGTGAGTTCTTCACACGTTAAAGATTGCATCGAATAGCAATATCCGCACTTACAGAATTAAGCACATGCTTCTTTGTCTCTTCCACCACCGGACAAATTAAAGAAACTTGTATTTATAGAGTCAGTTCTCTGTTGTTGATTAAGGAATACTTAACCTAAATTCCTTTGGATGTAGGTTGCTCCGCTAGGAAAGAGAAACCTTGGTCTTACTGCAGCTGTTCTTCCTACATGTGTATGTTGCAATAATAATCTGCAGAATTTTTGAATCATCGTCGTATATTCACGAAAAATACAAAACATTTCCACTGCTCAATTGTTCCATCAGCACCAGCAAGGTGCATTCAACTGCCGTTCCAACCTCCCTCCAAAACCCATCTCCCCCAAATTACAAACAATTGACAAAACATTAACATCTTTGGAAGTGGAAGATTAATAAATTAACAACTAAAATTAATATAAATAATTATGTCTCGCGAGAAAATGGATAATTAAGGTCTGCATACAATATAAAAGTTATTTGAATAAGAATTAAAATTAATAACGCTTAATTAAGATCTGCCCCATAATTTGCACAAAACTGAAAGTAGATACTAAGATCTGCAATGGGAAGGACAAAACAGGGAATGTGGTTCCATTTCGATATCCACATTATATTCAATCACTGTTTTAAGATGAGAGGTTTTGGCGACTTCCAACGAACTCCAAGGATAATTTAAAGCCTTTTCTAAACATTTTCTCGCTTACAAGCTTAAACTCAAATATTTAACATATTAAGCTACTTATAAAGTAAGTTTGAAGCTATTTTGTACATGGGAGTTATACAATTGGAGGTTTATTGGTTTAGGCTAAATAAATTCTAAAACTGTAAGAAAAGAAAGAGCGGCGGGCAAGGGTCTAAAGACAGATGAATTTTTTTTATATACTTTGATGTTTTCGAATTATCAGCCGATCTTAGCCATCGACTATCCGGAAGACAGAAGATACCAGTGCCCAGGTTGATATCGTATTTCTTAACCTCCGGAAGGCTTTCGCTAAGGTTTCTCACTGTCGACTATCGAACAAATTACAAACGAACAGAATATGAACCCAGCTGTGTGACTGGATTGAACAGTTGCAAGGAAATAGAACACAGCATGCCATTTTTAACGGAGAGAAATCTTCAGAGGTAAAAATAACTTCGGGTGTGCTCTAGATGATTACATGACGATTGCTCTTCACGTGATATGCAAATGACGTAATGAGGAACGACGGAAGGTCCGCAAGGGGAATTTGCTTATGCTGCTGTTGTATTCAACGCAAGAAAATTATAGCGTGATGCAGGAGGACTGTAGAGTTCGACGCATGATGTAGCCATTAGGTGTTGACCCTAAACGAAAAAATGTAACGTATTGTGCATAAAGAGACGTAAAGACCAATTAATGTGCGATTACAGGACTTTCGAACAGTCACTGGAAACAGACACAGCCATAAAATATCTGCGAGTATGTGTAAACTATTTAAAACGGAATAACCACATGGAAATAATCGTAGGAAACTCAGATGCCACAAAGGCATTCATTGAATTCTCGGGAACTGCAGTCTATCCATGAATGAGACAGCTCACAAAACTATTGCTCCTCATTTTGGAACCCGTACCACTTAGGGTTGATACAAGATATAGCGTGTTCCTAGATGAGTCAGCTAATACACTGCAGGAAAAAAATTAGTGCATTCTTTTAGGGGTTTCAATTCACTCAAGATTTATTGTTGCAACAGTGCAAATGGAAGTACATGAAATGGCTACATTAACAGATCAGTGGCACAAGCGGTTCTGAATTAACATTAACACCCATATAAGTATGAAGTGTAGCCTCCATGGGCGGCATTGTTGGTGCTGACTGTGGTATCCAGTCGATCGTACAGATGGCGAGTACTGTTCTGGGATACATATGCCACAAGTGCTCTGCTTGTTCATGTAGTTCAGCAACAGTTCAGAATGGCTCTGAGCACTACGGGACTAGCTTCTGAGATCATCAGTCCCCTAGAACTTAGAACTACTTAAACGTAACTAACCTAAGGACATCACCCACACCCATTCCCGAGGAAGGATTCGAACCTGCGACCGCAGCGGTCGCGCGGTTCCAGGCTGTAGCGCCTAGAACCGCTCGGCCACTCCGGCCGGCCAGCAACAGTTATTGGTTGACGAGTCACACGAGTGTCTTTTGGTCCCATCATATCACACACGTGGTAGATTGTAGACAACTCCGGGAGCGTGCTGACCAGGGAAATTGCGACACGTCTTGCAGAGCACATTGAGTGTGTGGGGGAGCATTTTCCTTTTGGAACAACACATCACCTTCCTGTAGCAAGGACAGCAAAAGAACGGGTCCACCAACATTCTGCACGTAACGAGTGCTGCTTAGCGTCCCCTCCAGAAATGCCTAAGGTGAATGGGAGCGTAGCTTATCGCACCCCACACCATTAGGCCTGGGATGAGGCCAGTGCGTCTTCGACAAACGCACTCTACGAGGCAGCGCTCAACCCGTCTACATCGTACAGAGTGTTTCAAAAATGACCGGTATATTTTAAACGGCAATACAAACTAAACGAGCAGTGATAGAAATACACCGTTTGTTGCAATATGCTTGGGACAACAGTACATTTTCAGGCAGACAAACTTTCGAAATTACAGTAGTTACAATTGTCAACAACAGATGGCGCTGCGGTCTGGGAAACTCTATAGTACGATATTTTCCACATATCCACCATGCGTAGCAATAATATGGCGTAGTCTCTGAATGAAATTACCCGAAACCTTTGACAACGTGTCTGGCGGAATGGCTTCACATGCAGATGAGATGTACTGCTTCAGCTGTTCAATTGTTTCTGGATTCTGGCGGTACACCTGGTCTTTCAAGTGTCCCCACAGAAAGAAGTCACAGGGGTTCATGTCTGCCGAATAGGGAGGCCAATCCACGCCGCCTCCTGTATGTTTCGGATAGCCCAAAGCAATCACACGATCATCGAAATATTCATTCAGTAAATTAAAGACGTCGGCCGTGCGATGTGGCCGGGCACCATCTTGCATAAACCACGAGGTGTTCGCGGTGTCGTCTAAGGCAGTTTGTACCGCCATAAATTCACGAAGAATGTCCAGAGAGCGTGATGCAGTAATCGTTTCGGATCTGAAAAATGGGCCAATGATTCCTTTGCAAGAAATGGCGGCCCAGACCAGTACTTTTTGAGGATGCAGGGACGATGAGACTGCAACATGGGGCTTTTCGGTTCCCCATATGCGCCAGTTCTGTTTATTGACGAAGCCGTCCAGGTAAAAATAAGCTTCGTCAGTAAGACAAATGCTGCCCACATGCATATCGCTGTCATCAGTCCTGTGCACTATATCGTTAGCGACTGTCTCTCGTGCAGCAATGGTAGCGGCGCTGAGGGGTTGCCGAGTTTGAATTTTGTATGGATAGAGGTGTAAACACTGGCGCATGAGACGATACGTGGACGTTGGCGTCATTTGGACCGCAGCTGCAACATGGCGAATGGAAACCCGAGGCCACTGTTGGATCACCTGCTGCACTATCTGCGCGTTGCCCTCTGTGGTTGCCCTACGCGGGCGCCCTACCTTTCCAGCACGTTCATCCGTCACGTTCCCAGTCCGTTGAAATTTTTCAAACAGATCCTTTATTGTATCGCTTTTCGGTCCTTTGGTTACATTAAACCTCCGTTGAAAACTATGTCTTGTTGCAACAACACCGTGTTCTAGGCGGTGGAATTCCAACACCAGAAAAATCCTCTGTTCTAAGGAATAAACCATGTTGTCCACCGCACACTTGCACGTTGTGAACAGCACACGCCTACAGCAGAAAGACGACGTACAGAATGGCGCACCCACAGACTGCGTTGTCTTCTATATCTTTCACATCACTTGCAGCGCCATCTGTTGTTGAAAATTGTAACTACTGTAATTTCGAAAGTTTGTCTGCCTGAAAATGTACTGTTGTCCCAAGCATATTGCAACAAACGGTGTATTTCTATCGCTGCTCGTTTCGTTTTTATTGCCGTTTCAAATATACCGGTCATTTTTGAAACACCCTGTACTTGCAAACAACCACCACTTCCGTGCAGGCAGAGTCTGCTTTCATCGCTGAAGACACTGGCGCATCATTTCATCTTCAAAGTTATCCGCTGACGTCACATTTCGAGCCGTGCACGTCGATCCTGAGGCGTGAGTGGAAGATAAGCTAGAGGCGTGCATACCAGCAACCCCACTGCTAATAACCGGTTCGCAGTACTTCGTATTGGCACGTCTAACCTCGCATGCTCTTTTACCCGTGTTGTGGTAGTTATATAATCTACCACTGGTACAGTTACAGAACGACGATCCTGAGGAGGCGTGTGTGCTGCTTGGACGCCCAGAACTTCGTCTACTGGGGTGAGAATGATCACGTGACCACTGATACTAGAAACGTTGCAAAGCTGACGCTGCACCAGTTCTCTAAAATGACCGTCCCACCACACGGAAGGCCACAATTTGACCCCTTTCAAACTCGCTCAGTTGGAAGGTGACAAACTTTATCGCCGGTGGACTCGCAGGTGTCCAGATCTCACACCTTGTGACTTTTATCTGTGGGGCTACGTAAAAGACCCTCCCCCCCTACAGTCTTGAAAGGCTGCGGCATAGCGTTGTTGAAGCTTGTGAATTCGATAACGAGCCTCTTGTGTGGCAGGAAATGAGCCACCATTTTTATATTTGTCATGTAATACATGGTGCTCGCATTGAACTGATCAAAATTTGAACTTTTCTCTTTCCAGGAACGTTGGAATTGTGTTTCTATTTTTTGTAGTTCGGAAGCAATAAAAGTGACTGTTCATTTGGGGTTAGAATAATAACTGCTACGTCTCAATAGAAGGTGATATTATTTAACACATGCCCAGTTCTGGACTTATGTACATCATCAGGTGGTTTACTTTCAGAGACATGTTTCCATACTCAGTGTTGGATATCACTGCTTAAATCAGAAACAAATAATGTGATGATGATATAATGAAACTTTTGAAGGTGGCTAAGCGGCATGTATTGCAAAATATTACAGTACCTACGTACAGGTGGCGTATCCATATCGTTACCACATTACATACTTGACATTTTTGTACAAAAACATTTCGTTGTTAGCATATTAACTGTATAGTAGTCGTCATGCTAATTATTGGTGCTTTCATATTATGTCTGTGATGAGATAGTGGCACTTTAAATGTTGGTGACTTTGGACACACAAGCACTCACATGGTGTTTACATTTGAAAAACAAAGGTTGTGGTCAAAAAGAAGTACAGATATGTTACACATACCAGATATTAGAAATAATGAAACTATAATTTGTACATGATTGTGTAACCACACTGTCATTTATAATATATACAATGGTTGCTGGTAAATTACATAAGGTTAAATAGACATTTTAAAAATTAAAAAAAAAACTGTAACTTATGGTACCTGCACAACTAGCAGAAAAGTATAGTTCTAGATATTATAAATGACAGTAACAATTTCATTTTCATAGTTTGTAATATCTTTTACGTATCTATATGTGTAACATATCTGTACTTCTCTGACTTAAGCTCTTCCCCCATAATCTGTTTTTCCAGTGTAAACGTGTTGTGAGTGCATGTGTGTCTGAAGTCACCAGTGCAACTACTTTATCAAAGCATGGTCATTAATATACGGTTAATGTACAAAAAACGAAATGTTTTGTACAAAAATGTGATAAATGTAATGTGAAAACGATATACCAGCTTTATGTAAGTGCTAAAATATTTTGCAACACATGTCGCTTAGCCACTTCCAAACGTTTCATCAGTGTCAGTTTGGCCATCATCGCATTACTGAGTACGGAAACACGTATCCGAATATTAACCATGTGAAGAGCGGCACAAGCCCGAAACCCTTTGTGTGTTAAATAAAATTATGTTCTATTGTGACTAGCAGCGGTTGTTCGTGTACATCCTTTTTTTTTTTTCAACCTCTGATCGGTCAAAAGATGGGTATCATAGTGAAGATCAAAAACGTTTTATTTGCAGTATTTACCCTCGTCACAGAAGGCAGCCACCTATGCTCTCTTCCAAATCCCTAGGCTGATCTGCAGCTCGCTGTCTGCGCCAAAATCTTGCCCTCATAGCCTGCGATTCATGTGAGCAAAGAGGTAAAAATCGGAGCCAAGTCTAGACCGCATAGAGGGTGATCATACACTTCCCATCCGAAACGCTGCAGTATTGTCGTTGTTGCACCTGGAGTGTTCAGTCGAGCACTTCCATGAAGGGGGACACACAAGTCAGTTACATGGGCTGCATGAAATCGGGCGCAACCCTGCAGCACGAAGAAATGGAATGGCAATATTTGGCAGGAGATTCTATTACTCTACGCACATTTACGTGCTCCCTAAGCACTCGCAACTGAAAAGTGCGACTTGACACAATCTACATGCATACTAGAGACACTATGAGACACATCTGCGCAAAGCTTCATCGGATTTTCACTGGGGTTTTAATTTCGCGATCAATCCAAGGTTGTAATACAAAAAAAAAAAAATCCGTCGTATATTGTAACGTTCGGACGAAATATAGTCACAAATTTGCCATCTTATCCTTTCTTCGATCTTATTTGAAATGTTTTGAACTCCGACTGTATAGTATCATATGTCGTGCTAACCTAATTAACATCTGTGAATGTTGTTGTTGTCTTCAGTCCTGAGACTGGTTTGATGCAGCTCTCCATGCTACTCTATCCTGTGCAAGCTGCTTCATCTCCCAGTACCTACTGCAACCTACATCCTTCTGAATCTGCTTAGTGTACTCATCTCTCGGTCTCCCTCTACGATTTTTACCCTCCACGCTGCCCTCCAATGCTAAATTTGTGATCCCTTGACGCCTCAAAACATGTCCTACCAACCGATCCCTTCTTCTAGTCAAGTTGTGCCACAAACTTCTCTTCTCCCCAATCCTATTCAATACCTCCTCATTAGTTACGTGATCTATCCACCTTATCTTCAGTATTCTTCTGTAGCACCACATTTCGAAAGCTTCTATTCTCTTCTTGTCCAAACTAGTTATCGTCCATGTTTCACTTCCATACATGGCTACACTCCAAACAAATACTTTCAGAAACGACTTCCTGATACATAAATCTATATTCGATGTTAACAAATTTCTCTTCTTCAGAAACGCTTTCCTTGCCATTGCCAGTCTACATTTTATATCCTCTCTACTTCGACCATCATCAGTTATTTTACTTCCTAAATAGCAAAACTCCTTTACTGCTTTAAGTGTCTCATTTCCTAATCTAATTCCCTCAGCATCACCCGATTTAATTTGACTACATTCCATTATCCTCGTTTTGCTTTTGTTAATGTTCATCTTATATCCTCCTTTCAAGACACTGTCCATTCCGTTCAACTGCTCTTCCAAGTCCTTTGCCGTCTCTGACAGAATTACAATGTCATCGGCGAACCTCAAAGTTTTTACTTCGTCTCCATGAATTTTAATACCTACTCCAAATTTTTCTTATGTTTCCTTTACTGCTTGCTCAATATACAGATTGAATAACATCGGGGAGAGGCTACAACCCTGTCTCACTCCTTTCCCAACCACTGCTTCCCTTTCATGCCCCTCGACTCTTATTACTGCCATCTGGTTTCTGTACAAATTATAAATAGCCTTTCGCTCCCTGTATTTTACCCCTCCCACAATTAGAATTTGAAAAAGAGTATTCCAGTCAACATTGTCAAAAGCTTTCTCTAAGTCTACAAATGCTAGAAACGTAGGTTTGCCTTTTCTTAATCTTTCTTCTAAGATAAGTCGTAAGGTCAGTATTGCCTCACGTGTTCCAACATTTCGACGGAATCCAAACTGATCCTCCCCGAGGTCTGCATCTACCAGTTTTTCCATTCGTCTGTAAAGAATTCGCGTTAGTGTTTTGCTGCCGTGGCTTATTAAACTGATAGTTCGGTAATTTTCACATCTGTCAGCACCTGCTTTCTTTGGGATTGGAATTATTATATTCTTCTTGAAGTCTGAGGGTATTTCGCCTGTCTCATACATCTTGCTCACCAGCTGGTAGAGTTTTGTCATGACTGGCTCTCCCAAGGCCGTCAGTAGTTCTAATGGAATGTTGTCTACTCCGGGGGCCTTGTTTCGACTCAGGTCTTTCAGTGCTCTGTCAAACTCTTCACGCAGTATCGTATCTCCCATTTCGTCTTCATCTACATCCTCTTCTATTTCCATAATATTGTCCTCAAGTACATCGCCCTTGTATAAACCTTCTATATACTCCTTCCACCTTTCTGCTTTCCCTTCTTTGCTTAGAACTGGGTTTCCATCTGAGCTCTTGATGTTCATTCAATTGGTTCTCTTATCTCCAAAGGTCTCTTTAATTTTCCTGTAGGCAGTATCTATCTTACCTCTAGTGAAATAAGCCTCTACATCCTTACATTTGTCCTCTAGCCATCCCTGTTTAGCCATTTTGCACTTCCTGTCGATCTCATTTTTGAGACGTTTGTATTCCTTTTTGCCTGCTTCATTTACTGCATATTTATATTTTCTCCTTTCATCAATTAAATTCAATATTTCTTCTGTTACCCAAGGATTTCTAGCAGCCCTCGTCTTTGTACCTACTTTATCCTCTGCTGCCTTCACTACTACATCCCTCAGAGCTACCCATTCTTCTTCTACTGTATTTCTTTCCCCTATTCCTGTCAATTGTTCCCTTATGCTCTCTCTGAAACTCTGTACAACCTCTGGTTCTTTCAGTTTATCCAGGTCCCATCTCCTTAATTTCCCACATTTTTGCAGTTTCTTCAGTTTTACTCTACAGGTCATAACCAATAGATTGTGGTCAGAGTCCACATCTGCCCCTGGAAATGTCTTACGACTTAAAACCTGGTTCCTAAATCTCTGTCTTACCATTATATAATCTATCTGATACCTTTTAGTATCTCCAGGGTTCTTCCACGTATACAACCTTCTTTCATGATTCTTAAACCAAGTGTTAGCTATGATTAAGTTGTGCTCTGTGCAAAATTCTACTAGGCGGCTTCCTCTTTCATTTCTTAGCCCCAATCCATATTCACCTACTATGTTTCCTTCTCTCCCTTTTCCTACACTCGAATTCCAGTCACCCATTACTATTAAATTTTCATCTCCCTTCACTATCTGAATGATTTCTTTTATTTCATCGTACATTTCTTCAATTTCTTCATCATCTGCAGAGCTAGTTGGCATATAAACTTGTACTACTGTAGTAGGTGTGGGCTTCGTATCTATCTTGGCCACAATAATACGTTCACTATTCTGTTTGTAGTAGCTTACCCGCATTCCTATTTTCCTATTCATTATTAAACCTACTCCTGCATTACCCCTATTTGATTTTGTGTTTATAACCCTGTAGTCACCTGACCAGAAGTCTTGTTCCTCCTGCCACCGAACTTCACTAATTCCCACTATATCTAACTTTAACCTATCCATTTCCCTTTTTAGATTTTCTAACCTACCTGCCCGATTAAGGGATCTGACATTCCACGCTCCGATCCGTAGAACGCCAGTTTTCTTTCTCCTGATAACGACATCCTCCTGAGTAGTCCCCGCCCGGAGATCCGAATGGGGGACTATTTTACCTCCGGAATATTTTACCCAAGAGGATGCCATCATCATTTAATCATACAGTAAAGCTGCATGTCCTCGGGAAAAATTACGGCTGTAGTTTCCCCTTGCTTTCAGCCGTTCGCAGTACCAGCACAGCAAGGTCGTTTTGGTTAATGTTGCAAGGCCAGATCAGTCAATCATTCAGACTGTTGCCCCTGCAACTACTGAAAAGGCTGCTGCCCCTCTTCAGGAACCACACGTTTGTCTGGCCTCTCAACAGATACCCCTCCGTTGTGGTTGCACCTACGGTACGGCCATCTGTATCGCTGAGGCACGCAAGCCTCCCCACCAACGGCAAGGTCCATGGTTCATGGGGGGAGGATCTGTGAATAAAAAATATATTTCATAAAATTGCTGTACTACAAAAAGATTTATTTTCTTATGTGAATATATTTTATCATAATTTTTTCCATTGCGCTGTTGAGTAAATGTCATTATTTTTGTAAATTATTTTTGATTTAATGTTAACGATGTTAACAGGGTGCGGTTTTGCTTGCATGCTGTACAAGGAAGGAAGGAAGGAGAAATGTAATGTTTTCTGGAGTAGCGTATAAATGAAATGTTTTTCACTGAGTGAGCATTTTAAATTCATAGCAAAAAGGTTCTAGAACTATTAAATATGAAATTTACATACGACTCATATCAAGAACTATTAAATATGAAAATAACATACGAATCAGTTTTTTCATCTACACTCATACTCATAAATTAAAGATAATTGCAGAATTTGGTGCCACACAACGGGGCACTACATAAAACTGGCGCTAATAGCATAGGCACATAGGGAACACATGCGACACAGATCTGTAAGACCACAGTATTGGTGATAAGTTGAGAAAACCGTCCCGAAACACATGTGCTACAAAACGTCACTGTTTCCTGCTCGTGCACTTTGACATCAATATGGGATATGATGAGCATGCACACGTACACAGGCCGCACAACGGGTTGGCATACTCTTGATCAGGTGGTCGAGCAGCTGCTGAGGTACATCCTCCCATTCTGCACCAGTGGCTATCGGAGCTCATGAAGTGTCGTAGGGGTTTGAAGACGTGCAGCGATACGTCGACCGAGAGCATCCCAGATGTGCTCGATGGGATTTAGGTCTGGAGAACAGGCAGGCCACTCCATTCGCCTAATATCTTCTGTGCTTTTGACAGCTCGGTGGGGCCGTGCGTTATCATCCATCAAGAGGAAGGTGGGACCCACTGCACCCCTGAAAAGGCGGACATACTCGTGCAAAATAACGTCCCGATACATTTGATCTCTTACAGTTCCTCTGTCAAAGACATGCAGAGGTGTACGTGCACTAATCATAATCCCTACCCACACCATCACACCACGACCTCCATACAGTACCCTTTCAAGGGCATTAAGGGGTTAGTGTCTGGTTTCTGGTTCATTCCAGATGAAAACCCGGCGAGAATCGCTGTTCAGACTATACCTGGACGCGTCCGTGAACATAACCTGGGACCACTGTTCCAATGATCATGTACTGTGTTCTTGACACCAGGCTTTACGGGCTCTTCTGAGACCTTGCAGGTCTCCGGGCGAATAAACGATGTCTGTTCAGTCGTCTGTAGACTGTGTGTCTGGAGACAACTGTTCCAGTGGCTGTGGTAAGATTCTGAACAAGGCTACCTGCAGTACTCCATGGCCGTCTTCGGGCACTGATGGTGAGATATCGGTCTTCTTGTGGTGTTGCACACTGTGGACGTCCTCTACTGTAGCGCCTGGACACGTTTCCTGTCTGCTGGAATCGTTGACATAATCTTGAGATCACACTTTGTGGCCCACGGAGGGCCCGTGCTACGACCTGCTGTGTTTGACCAGCCTACAGTCGCCTTAGTATTCTACCCCTCATAACGTCATCAATATGTGTTATTTGAGCCATTTTCAACACACAGTCACCATTAGCACGTCTGAAAATGTCTCCATACTTACTCGCTGCACCGTACTCTCACATGCACCGCATGGTCATACCCCGAGGTGGTTTAAACCCGCAAACCGCCCACCAGAGCATTGTTTCAGCTTGTATCAGCATTATACTTAAGTTATGAGCATTAGTGTACATTATTCTACAAACACGTCCACCTTTAGGGTTTCCAGACTTACAAGAGAACCTGGTTTCCAGACAGAAGAAATTCAACAAGTGATTTAAGGAGAACCTCAAAAAACAAGATGATATTTTTCCTTTAAAACTACTACTAGGCCTGGCCAACAATATTTGAACTCCATTAACGGTCAACCAATGTGGGTAACAAAGGAGGTCGTTAAAATATGCAGGGTAATGCACATGCCCCTACCTATTGGTTTTATGCAACCTGCAGCACTTTTATACACCACATGCAATTTTTTCATATTGTCCTGCTTTCGCTACATGCCAATTATTACTCATACAGAAAAAATAAACAGGACATGTTTTGTAGGAATTATACTGGGATACGTTTTCGCTAGAGGCCTTAGTTTTCAAACTATTCAAGAGAAACATATAAAAGTAACCTACAAACGCGTTTCTCTCGAATAACTCGAAAAACGTGGCCTCTAGCGGTAACGCATCCCAGTTCAAAATTTAACTACATTAAATTTCTTACAAAAATGCCCCGTTCATTTTTTTTCTATATGGCTAATACTTTGCACATAGCGAACGAGAGAATCTGACGATCTCGGGACTGGTTTTTAAAGGCGTTTTGGGTTGCATGAAATCCACACGTAGGGCAGTTATCTTGTACATGAAGTTAAATGTTGTGTTTACGTGATCCATTTTTGAACAGGTGACGAGGAGAGAATGTGTATTAGCGAATAAAAAGAATAGGTGCTATCTGAAAATTACGTATTGCCTTTCATAGCTTCAGAATGAACGAAGTTACAAGAGAGGCAGTCTTTGTGTGGTCTATTGTTTTTATGTTGCTTTTGGAAAAAAGATATTCGGGGTGGTCTAGATAAATGGGGCACACTTGCGAACGTTTCTTGCAAATGCTTTTATGACAAAGAGATTCACAGCGAAGAGGAAATCACGGTGGACAGTATCATACCAATCATGAGACTGCTGGAAACTCCTCACCGCCCCAAGAAAAGGGGGATCTACTGCCAACAGATTTCTGGAACCACGTCTCAGAGAGCATGGCAGTCATCTGCATAGCAAGTATGGCAGTTAGTGTGGGGGATGTTCCAGTTTCGTCACTAATTTCTTAAATGTGTTATTTGGACTTCGCAACATTCAAAATTCCGTATGTCGGACGCCGTTCTACGCCAAGTGTTTCATCATACTGTTCAGGTAAAATACTCTCAACTTTTCTTCCTTGGTCCGCTTGCAAATAATTAGATCGTCTGACAAGCGGATTAGTAATCTCGAGCGGTTAGGATACCGAACATAGTTGCGAGGGGTGGGTTTCGATTCTCTTTCCACTCTTCTTGATTGTTCTGATTTTCTCGACAAATCCATGCGACATGTAGGATTTCGTTTCAAGAAATATTGCCAAAACCTCACCTCATAGTATCAATCCCAACTATTGTTCCATTTGTAGCAACCCCGTAGTCTGACTGACAAATTGTAGGCCTTCACGGAGGGAGACTGTGCAATGGTAACGCACTGCACTCGTAACCGGGGGAAAGACGGCCAGATTTTCGGTGATTTCCTTAACCCGCTGAGGCAAATGACGTCGAAATTACCGTTCCTGTCCTTCACAAATCCGAGCTTGTGTTCCGCCTCTAAACTCCAGTCATCATTTCTTTTTCTAGACTTCCTCCTATTCCAATGATTAGTGAGGAGTAGGTAGTGAACGCAACAGTTTACTTGGGTCGAATCAGCACGGCTGGTAATATGTAAGAATAACCTTATTGCATTCGATTAATCTAAAAGCTTTATTTCCGTTGCCATCAAGAACATGTAAAAAAAAGTTTTGACTTACTTTGTTGTTCCCAGAATGAAATTTTCACTCTGCATCGCAGTGACGCTAATATTAGACTTCGTGTGAGATTAATACTGTGATTCGGACCGAGACTCGAGCTCGGGACCTTAGCCTTTCGATTGCTCTACTGAATGAACTACCCAAAGACGATTCACAGCGAATCCTCACAGCTTTACTTCCACCAGTGCGCTGCCTCCTACCTTCCAAACTTCACAGTTTCATTGTAACACTTTGTTATTCCTCCATGGTGTTTCGATTTTTCTCCTATAATTGTATGTTTGGAATCCTCTGCGTGCATTTCACAGTTAACCTATGCAAATGTAAACACATAAAATATCGATTCAGACTGAAGTTGTGGTTTTATTACTGTCTTCTTGCGAATATTTCACAAGGACGCTCAGGTGCAAGTTGGTAAATGGCTATTCTCAAACATTATGCAACCCCGCATCATCCTGGTAACCGCCCACTTGTGTAGTGTTATCCTTCATCCCGCGCAACATTCATCTCGCTGTCGGTGCCTTCCCACATCACAGCATGTGGTGATACCTCCAGACAGATGGGTCTGCCGATGGGAACGACAAACAAAACTGTAATGCTGAGCGCACATAAATAAAGCCGTCTTCATCGAGGACTGAACAATGTGATAGCGAAACGGGGAAAACCACGCATAACGCCCTCGTAAAAAAAAAAAAAAAAAAAAAAAAAAAAAAAAAAAAAAAAAAATTGAGACCGATAAGCCGCACACCGAGAAAAGAAAACAGATTTAAGTTATAGCCATATCAGAATCGAGGGTAAAAAACAAATGAAGGTAGAATCAATAAATTGTGACGAAGCAGCTTCCGGAAAGTGAATGTTGAAACAACAGTAAGCGTTAAAAGAAAAAAGAAAGTATGTATTCGTAGGAGTTCACGGAATAGTACTGTTCCACATAATTCTGATAATCACGTGTATAATGTTAAACAAACGTTTCAGCCACTATTTCAAGCGGCCGAAACATCACTTCAACATCTTACAACATAACGTGGATCATAGCCCAGAGGAACTTTATGGAGGAAGGTGTTATGTTGGTAAGCGTCGTGAAAAAAACGAACACAAAAAATTAAAATAAAACTTTTGTACCTTTGTTTAGACACAAATATTGAAACAGGTCACCCAGTTATGGTCTGCCACTTAAATGACTGACTGGTTTCATATCATACTTCATACGCTACCCTGGCAGACAGAATGAGGATGGTCTTCAGAAATGGCACAAACAATTAGACAAGATCGACGAATATCCCCTACAACATCCCATTTTCCATGTAATTCAGATACATGCACTAGTTGAGCAATTGCAATAGTTCATAAAGAAAGTAGTTTCTCGCCCTCTTGGTTAGATTCTCGTACAGGGTGTTTCAAAAATGACCGGTATATTTGAAACGGCAATACAAACTAAACGAGCAGCGATAGAAATACTCCGTTTGTTGCAATATGCTTGAGACAACAGTACATTTTCAGGCAGACAAACTTTCGAAATTACAGTAGTTACAATTGTCAACAACAGATGGCGCTGCAAGTGATGTGAAAGATATAGAAGACAACGCAGTCTGTGGGTGCGCCATTCTGTACGTCGTCTTTCTGCTGTAAGCGTGTGCTGTTCACAACGTGCAAGTGTGCTGTGGACAACATGGTTTATTCCTTAGAACAGAGGATTTTTCTGGTGTTGGAATACCACCGCCTAGAACACAGTGTTGTTGCAACAAGACATAGTTTTCAACGGAGGTTTAATGTAACCAAAGGACCGAAAAGCGATACAATAAAGGATCTGTTTGGAAAATTTCAACGGGCTGGGAACGTGACGGATGAACGTGCTGGAAAGGTAGGGCGACCGCGTACGGCAACCACAGAGGGCAACGCGCAGATAGTGCAGCAGGTGATCCAACAGCGGCCTTGGGTTTCCATTCGCCATGTTGCAGCTGCGGTCCAAATGACGCCAACGTCCACGTATCGTCTCATGCGCCAGAGTTTGCACCTCTATCCATACAAAATTCAAACGCGGCAACCCCTCAGCGCCGCATACTATTGCTGCACGAGAGACAGTCGCTAACGATATAGTGCACAGGATTGATGACGGCGATATGCATGTGGGCAGCATTTGGTTTACTGACGAAGCTTATTTTTACCTGGACGGCTTCGTCAATAAACAGAACTGGCGCATATGGGGAACCGAAAAGCCCCATGTTGCAGTCCCATCGTCCCTGCATCCTCAAAAAGTACTGGTCTGGGCCGCCATTTCTTGCAAAGGAATCATTGGCCCATTTTCCAGATCCGAAACGATTACTGCATCACGCTCTCTGGACATTCTTCGTGAATTTGTGGCGGTACAAACTGCCTTAGACGACACTGCGAACACCTCGTGGTTTATGCAAGATGGTGCCCGGCCACATCGCACGGCCGACGTCTTTAATTTCCTGAATGAATATTTCGATGATCGTGTGATTTTTTTGGGCTATCCGAAACATACAGGAGGCGGCGTGGATTGGCCTCCCTATTCGGCAGACATGAACCCCTGTGAATTCTTTCTGTGGGGACACTTGAAAGACCAGGTGTACCGCCAGAATCCAGAAACAATTGAACAGCTGAAGCAGTACATCTCATCTGCATGTGAAGCCATTCCGCCAGACACGTTGTCAAAGGTTTCGGGTAATTTCATTCAGAGACTACGCCATATTATAGCTACGCATGGTGGATATGTGGAAAATATCGTACTATAGAGTTTCCCAGACCGCAGCGCCATCTGTTGTTGACAATTGTAACTACTGTAATTTCGAAAGTTTGTCTGCCTGAAAATGTACTGTTGTCCCAAGCATATTGCAACAAACGGAGTATTTCTATCGCTGCTTGTTTAGTTTGTATTGCCGTTTCAAATATACCGGTCATTTTTGAAACACCCTGTATGTGTGGAGACGCATTTCTTCTTTTCAGATTATCCGAAAACAGTCGGGGGCCCCCTTTTGTCTCCTGCTCACAGGAGGTTGGTTTCGCCTCCAAGACCTGGAGGGCTGATCCATTAGAAACACAGCAACTTTCGCGGCGTGTGTGACTAGCCGGCGCCACTAAGGCGCGGGACTATAGGCGAGACACACGTTCGTATTTTTTTCTGCCTGCTAACGAATCAGTTAAAAATCTATGAAGGGTACAAAAAGGAAAACCTAACACCCACCACAACGGTACCATGCAATGGTAATCACTACAGACGCTAAGACATTTATCCCACTGAGATACGAGACGAACGATTTGTGTTTCGTAAAGCGGGGTCGGCCGCTGACCGATCCACATCTGGGGTCTCTCTTGCACTTACACGTTCGACTGGAACCGACGTCCACGCATTTCTTCAGGTCGCCAAAGATGTGAAAATCACACAGGGGATGATCCGAGCTGAGCGGAGGATGTTGCACTATTTCCCAACCAAACCGCTGGAGCGTAGCCTATTAGGCCGTGTCCTACGTAAGAGTTACAAGCGACCGACAGTGAGCGACGTCTGGATACGCGACACTCCAGCAAAAAGCAGCAGCACTGAGCGAAAACCTCGGGGATCCTGAATGAGAGCGACCATCTCCTGCTATAAGATGCCTATTTAGAGTACTGTACAATACTGTCCGCAGCTCGTGGTCTCGCAGAGGCGCTCTTCCTTCGCGCGCACGGGGTCCTGGGTTCGATTCTCGGCGGGGTCAGGGATTTTTTCTGCCTCAAGATGACTGGGTGTTGTGTCGTCTTCATCATCACCATTCATCCCCATTACGAACGGAGGAAGGCAATGGTAAACCACCTCCGCTATATTGTAGCTCAACAGTAAGGATACAAAATTAGCTTTACTTAGGTAAATAAATCGAAAAGGGATGCTGTGCATGAAATTTACAAAGGGAGAGATCTTCGGGGAGAATTTTGTAATTTATATCATCAACTACGAAGATCACAGACAAATTCTTTGAACATACGTGAATCAGCAGAGGAGCATTCGACTGTCTCATCAATAACTTAAAGACGATGTTTTTTACATGATCAAGAACTTTTAACAGCCGATAAATGCGGAAGAATGACTGACTACCTTAAATGCAAATAATGAGCACAACATTCAAGAGCTAGCTGTGTTGTAACGGTAGCATACACATTTGGCAACTGTGGTTGATTAAAGGATTTCGATTCGGTCCCGGCTACTTCTTACATTTTAACTGACTCAGCTACAGTTCCGTAAACTAAGTTTCATGTATAGTGTTTACACTTCATCGCTAAGTATACACTCCTGGAAATAGAAATAAGAACACCGTGAATTCATTGTCCCAGGAAGGGGAAACTTTATTGACACATTCCTGGGGTCAGATACATCACATGATCACACTGACAGAACCACAGGCACATAGACACAGGCAACAGAGCATGCACAATGTCGGCACTAGTACAGTGTATATCCACCTTTCGCAGCAATGAAGGCTGCTATTCTCCCATGGAGACGATCGTAGAGATGCTGGATGTAGTCCTGTGGAACGGCTTGCCATGCCATTTCCACCTGGCGCCTCAGTTGGACCAGCGTTGGTCCTGGACGTGCAGACCGCGTGAGACGACGCTTCATCCAGTCCCAAACATGCTCAATGGGGGACAGATCCGGAGATCTTGCTGGCCAGGGTAGTTGACTTACACCTTCTAGAGCACGTTGGGTGGCACGGGATACATGCGGACGTGCATTGTCCTGTTGGAACAGCAAGTTCCCTTGCCGGTCTAGGAATGGTAGAACGATGGGTTCGTTGACGGTTTGGATGTACCGTGCACTATTCAGTGTCCCCTCGACGATCACCAGAGGTGTACGGCCAGTGTAGGAGATCGCTCCCCACACCATGATGCCGGGTGTTGGCCCTGGGTGCCTCGGTCGTATGCAGTCCTGATTGTGGCGCTCACCTGCATGGCGCCAAACACGCATACGACCATCATTGGCACCAAGGCAGAAGCGACTCTCATCGCTGAAGACGACACGTCTCCATTCGTCCCTCCATTCACGCCTGTCGCGACACCACTGGAGGCGGGCTGCACGATGTTGGGGCGTGAGCGTAAGACGGCCTAACGGTGTGTGGGACCGTAGCCCAGCTTCATGGAGACGGTTGCGAATGGTCCTCGCCAATACCCCAGGAGCAACAGTGTCCCTAATTTGCGGGGAAGTGGCGGTGCGGTCCCCTACGGCACTGCGTAGGATCCTACAGTCGTGGCGTGCATCCGTGCGTCGCTGCGGTCCGGTCCCAGGTCGACGGGCACGTGCACCTTCCGCCGACCACTGGCGACAACATCGATGTACTGTGGAGACCTCACGCCCCACGTGTTGAGCAATTCGGCGGTACGTCCACCCGGCCTCCCGCATGCCCACTATACGCCCTCGCTCAAAGTCCGTCAACTGCACATACGGTTCACGTCCACGCTGTCGCGGCATGCTACCAGTGTTAAAGACTGCGATGGAGCTCCGTATGCCACGGCAAACTGGCTGACACTGACGGCGGCGGTGCACAAATGCTGCGCAGCTAGCGCCATTCGACGGCCAACACCGCGGTTCCTGGTGTGTCCGCTGTGCCGTGCTTGTGATCATTGCTTGTACAGCCCTCTCGCAGTGTGCGGAGCAAGTATGGTGGGTCTGACACACCGGTGTCAATGTGTTCTTTTTTCCATTTCCAGGAGTGTATTTTTAAGTTCTTGTTCGTTAAGTGTATATAGGCCTACACCTATCCCGTTACATCACACACGTTAAATTCCTAATAAAATACAATGATCATGAAATTTTACTGGTATTTGATTGCTATGAACATAATTCATCAGCAGTCATTGTTTAGGCCAAGTGTTTCAGTTAACCTAAATCGTCTGCATAAGTAAAGCATACAAAATTTTTGAAAAGAAACTCAAACGTTTTGTGAAATGATTTGTCTATCAGCATGAAATAAAAAATATCAGAGAGACGTTTGATGCACCTCATTTTCTGTTCATGAATTCGAGCATCATTCAAAGGCACGTCGAAAGTTTCTCAGTTGTATTCTTACTGACACCTCGTTTGCCTTGCTAACATCTTCTGTTCTCGAAAATTCTAACTTTAATACTTGATTCGAAGGAAACCTTTTTGGCATTTAAATATTGCACCAATATATCTTTTTATTATTAAAATACCTACGCCTGAACAAATGAACTTTTTGATACCTCATTTGCAGAGCTTACAGCAGCAATTCGTGGAATACTTCAATTTTTCCTTAACTCGGTAATTAAGTTTTCCTTAATTACCCTGATTACTTTCAAGCAAATTGAATATTTCATGTAAAAGTAGACTTCATGCTGCTCTCTCTTTGTTGTGCTACAAAAATTCTGACAAAACCTCATTGTGTAATTTATAGTGAGTCCTGTTTTCGCTCTGCTCAAACGTTTGACAAAAACGCACGAGTGTTAATCATACGATAAAACAGTCCTTTATGAGTGCTGTCATTTCCAAACATCGTCGTTTCGATATCTTAAACCGTTTATAAGATACGACGATTCTTATGCCGACTTGATTCCCGAAGCGCAGGTAAGGATTCGGAAGGGCCGCAAGCGACCGGTCCTCGGATATAACAACCAATATCTCAAGAATGATGAGAGATATCATTCCGCTCCCAACATTAAATACAATTTAGATATACCGGTTACATTTCATACGCAATAATGAATGGCCTAAAATATACTATACGGAAGGTCTACGCAATGTAATTTACCCCTGAAAACTCTTAAAAATTTTGTGCAGCCTTGTACTCAATTTCGTGCAGCACAGTAACCACATCGAATAACAAAAATAAATTCAGACTTTCATCGAGCAAATACATCAATCTGTAAGATGCGGGAGAATCAAATCTTTTTCACCGAATAGTTTTCTTAAAATTTGATGCAAAGTATTTCATAGCCGGAGGCGCGTCCGCTCCATTGCTTTGCCGTGAAGGATCATAGCTGCCGCTCTCGTCGTTGGAGCGACGAGATTCAAACACGTTCGAACTCAAACGTCGCTAGCTGCAGCAGAGGTCAGGCAGCGCCACACCTGCGGTGGTATTTCATATTCTGGAGCTGTCGCACGCTGTCGGTCGCTTCTGTCTCTTACTTAGGACGCGGCCTTCTGGCAGTGTGGGGCAGGACGAATCCTTTCGACACTATACCTTGGCGTTTTGGCTTTACGGCGCTTCACATTCTCTTCTAAATGTCTTCGTAGCGCTGCGCATTGATGCTCCAGTAACTCGAAGCGGTGTCGTGCATGTGATAAAGTCTAGTTGACCTCCGCCAGAAGACTGGCAGGAGCGAGTAAAATCCGCTGCATGATAGAGAAAGGACTGCTCGTCTTTTGAAGGGGAAACATTTGTGCTTGGTGCTTGTTAATAATAAAAGCTGATATTTACTTATATCAAATTTCACCTGAATAATCCTTTCCTTATTATATCATTCAATGGAAATGGAAATGCCGTGTGGCTAGGGACTCCCGTTGGGTAGACCGTTCGCCTGGAGCAAGTCTTTCGAGTTGACGCGACTTCGGAGACTTGCGTGTCGATGGGGATGAAATGATGATGATAAGGACAATGTAACACCCAGTCCCTGAACAGAGAAAATCACCGACCCAGCCGGGAATCGAACCCCGGCTGGTAGGTATAACATTGCGTCGTGCTGACCACTCAGCTACAAGGAGCAAGCTATATCATTCAATAATGAATAAGTAGCAGTGTTTAATTAATTATGTACTATCTTGCACTTTCTAGGAATAAAGTTTTGTTTAGCTTTTATCAGTATTATAATCTCCGCCCTTCATCAAAGTCATCTGGCCCCCTATGGCAAGATGGCACTAAGTTACCCAGTTATAACTGAAGCTATCTTACTTCCCTTACCTCTCTGCTTATCCCTTATTGTCCCAATCCGCTGCACACGACACAACACCGAAAAAACAAATACAAGTTTAAATTGCACTATTTCAAATGAATTTTTGTCTACCTTCAAAATACACAAATTCACACCACGAATAGTAATCGGAGCAGCCTCGTCACAACGTTTCTGACAAAAACGCTCCCCGACAAACGATGCCGCGCGCACTCGTAACTCACTCTATTGCTAGATCTAAAAGACTGTCAACCATAGTCAGGCGCTGCGGGAGCACAAAGTAAAAGGCACTATCGGAATTTACTGATTTCAAAGACCGTGCAAAACAACACATCTTAAAATAACCCTACAGGTAACGATCTATACAGGGAACAACCACTTCCGATATTTCATCAACTTTGCTTTACTGGTTGTAGTAAAATAACAAATGTGTGCAGAAAGGCAACTGCAGTGAAATGAAAGACCATTCTGTTGACAGGTGCTGAGAAAATGCAACTTCCTCAAAATGTAAATTAATTTAAAAAGTATAACCGTTAACATCGTCAATTTGCCAAAGTCTCTTCTACATCCTTCTGATGACAGACAGTGAAGCAGGTGCAATTTATGCAGCGGGATGATAGTAATTCGTGTTGCCTCTGGTCTTTGTCAGAGTTAACTTAACCGCGCATTGTAACTTGTAGTGAGAAATACGAATCTCAGTCACCTTAGAACATGACTGTAGTCACTATAAAATGTTATAGAAGTCGTTATGGCCACTTAAATTCCTGTTTCGGTTCTGTTCTTGATTGCGTACGGTACTTGTCACTGCAAGAGAAGTATATGTATTATCACGGCAGTAGCATATATTATAATTGTGTTAGAGGCTACAAATGCGTTCTGAATTTTCATTAGTTTCCTTCTGACCTTGTAACACTTATCAGAAAACGCAAAAGAATTTAAATGCTGGAGAATGGGATTGAATTTTTATAGAATTTATAGTGTGCGAAGTATTGTGTCTTTTGGTTGGTTTGAATGTTTGGGGGGAAGGGACCAAACATCGAGGTCATCGGATTAGGGAAGGATGGGAAAGGAAGTCGGCCGTGCCCTTTCAAAGGAACCATCCCGGCATTTGCCTGCAGCGATTTAGGGCAATCACGGAAAACCTAGATCAGGATGGCCGGACGCGGGATTGAACCGTCGTCCTCCCGAATGCGAGTCCAGTGTGCTAACCACTGCGCCACCTCGCTCGGTATTGTGTATTTTCTGGGATGGTAGTTGCTTGAGATGATATACGCTCAGATTAACCACAGTAGAAAGATGAACCTGCAACCTTATTATCTTTATTCGCAATAAGTCGCAAAAGAATTAATGCCCCTGTTAGCAGTGTGCCACCAGATAGGGCTGGAAACGATAATATCCGTTATTTTGACTGCTAGATACTGGGTTATTAAGTAAGGCAGGATTGGGTTACGGTTATGGACGGGGCCCGAATAAATTACTATTGGTTTGCTCAGCAGTTTCACTAATTTATTTTAATAAATAATTTTTGTAAACAAGCCAATGATGTCGCACTCAGACTTTTAAGGCAAGTAAGGCCTTTAACGCCCAAAATAGCAGTTATTAAAATTTTTAACAAATATACTGTCAAAAGGCGAATGGCGTAGCAAAACTTAATTAAAAAAACAACAGATCACCAAACAGGTGATACAAATGATGGTAACTTAATAATACAATAATAAAACAATAACACAATAATAAAATACAGGGGCCAGTGACAGACTGTGCTCCAGGAATCGACCTCTGAGTTTGTCACACCAAAAACAGTTTCGCGAGCGAAGAGAAAGGCAGCCAAGAGTTGCATTCAGATCACAGCATGGTAACTTAGACAATTGGCAGTCTAACGAGCGACTAATGATAATCTTGGTGAGACTACCTGATATCCAACAAAACAAATGCAAGATGTAAAATTACTCCAAAGCCGGATCCGGCGGTCTGGGCTCCGCCTGTAAAATACTGTGCTTAGAGTGTCCGGAACAAGAAGGTATGACTACCACTAAGTAGAAGAACGTCACCCAACCTACAATCAAGAAGCTGTCAAGCTTACACGCCTCACCAGACAGTGGAGCAAGGCGAGGAAATGTACACTGTCATTACATACACTAAACCCCAGGGCAGGTAACTGGGGCGTTAGCGGCCGCAAGACAGCAAAATACCGCTGGTTGAACTTAACAATGTAAGAAGCTGAAAATATTAAATAGTAATTAGAAGCTCAGGAAGGCTAATCAGGTCCGTCTTTCCCGGGTACTCCACTCGCTGTCTCTTCACTTCGGCGTCACTACGAGCGGCAACACGAACCCGTCACTGGAGAATTGCGGGATTTCACATTGGTGGAGGTTTCTCTACGCGAATCGCAATGCACTCAGTTTAAACATGCAGGATCCGGTTTCGACGAGGTCGTGCACCCTCGTGGCCACTGCTCTTCGATCCGGCAGTCCATGCACCCCGCCAGCGGTCCCGGCGTGTTGCTCTGCGCGCCGCTGGCCCGTCCCCAACCGAACTCCACACTCACACCACACGGAAGAAGCACGAGGTCGCCGCAAAGATAGGGCAGCAGAACTACATATTGATAAGCGCCGTTGCTGCCACTTGCGGACAGGCAACGCTTACGAAGCCGAGTGGCGCCACTGGACACGAGAAGAAGACAAACAACGCAACCATGCCAACTAAATGATACGGTCTGCAGAAACCTACACACGGCACCAACGCGAGCTGCAGCATGGTTCAGATATGTATACACATTATAAACTGGTGAATGTGACAGGATCTTAAAAATTGAACAACAGAAAAAATACATTACTGGATATTTGTAATCATTAATGCAATTTTATAACGTTTCATGTTCTGCTGAGTGGAGAAACAATAAAGGCAATGCAAAAACTGTGGAACGTCGAGAGTGGAGAAACGATCGTTCTTGCAGCGAGACATACAAGCTATTAAAAATAAAATAAAAGTAAAGAAAATGCATTTTCTTATTGGCTCACTGCGTCAAAACTGAATGCTTAGACTAGCTCAAAGTTTAGCTAACACTGTTTTATTAGGGATTAAAGTAGTTCGCGAGTAAAATTAGCACGCCGACGGAATAGTAGGCCCAGCCGCCGTTAGATTGCTTTTTCTTTTTTTGTGTGTGTGAACATATCATGATGCAACTACCACTGCTGCAATATGGAGAACAGAGTAATAGACCACGATACTAATTATAATGACGGGAAAAAGTAGCACACCAAAGATAATTAACAAAGAGTGATGAAATTTCGGGAATACATTATCTAGGTAACATATTCAAGTGATTGACATTGCAAGATCATAGGTTAATGCAAAGATGAGATAAACCATTGCAAATATGAAATGCTAGTACATTAATAACTGATGTAACCGTCAGAATTTTAAACGGAAGAGTGCAAACGTGCATGTATTACGTTGCATAGGAGCCAGATGTCATTTTGTAGGATGGAGTTCCATGCCTGTTGCACTTGCTGAGTCAATACAGGAACAATCAACGCTGTTTGTGGATCACGCTGGAGTTCAAATGGTTCAAATGGTTCTGAGCACTTAACTTCTGAGGCCATCAGCCCCCTCGAACTTAGAACTACTTAAACCTAACTAACCTAAGGACATCACACACATCCATGCCCGAGGCAGGATTCGAACCTACAACCGTAGCGGTCGCGCGGTTCCAGACTGTAGCGCCTACAACCGCTCGGCCACTATGGCCGGCCACGCTGGAGTTGTCGTTCGATGAGGTCCCATATGTGCTCGATTGGAGGCAGGTCTAGTGATCGAGCAGGCCAAGGCAACATGTCGGCACTCTGCAGAGTGGTGTATGGGCAAGCGTTATCCTGTTGGAAAACGCCTCCTGGAATGCTGTTCATGAATGACAGCACAACAGGTCTTATCACCAGACTGACGTACGAATCTGCAGTCAGAGTGCGTGGGATAACCACAGGAGTGCTCATGCCATCATACGAAATCGCATCCCAGACCATAGCTCCAAGTGTAGGCCCAGTGTGTTTAGCACACCTGGTCTAGCACACAGACAGGTTTGTTCCAGGCCCTCAAGTGGCCTACTTCTAACGAATGCACGGATATCACTGGCACTGAGGCAGAAACAGCTTTCATCAGAGAACACAACAGACCTCCGCCCTGCTCTCCAATGAATTCTCACTTGAGACCACTGACGTCGCAAATGGCGGTTGTTTGGTGTCACTGGGATGCATGCTACAGGGCGTCTGGCTCGGAGCTGTCCTTGAAGTAACCGATTTGCGACAGTTCGTTGTGCCACTGTGGTGCCAGCTGCAGCTGCCGATGCAGTGCGATGCACAGTAGCCGTACACCGAACACGATGGTCTTTCCTTTCGGTTCTATGTAAAGCCGTCCAGAGCCCCGTTTTCTTGCGAATGTTCTTCTACATCTACATCTACATTGTTACTCTGAAAATCACACTTAAGTGCCTGGCAGAAAGTACGTCGAACCATCTCCATACTACTTCTCTACCATTCCACTCTCGAATGGCGCGTGGGAAAAAGGAACACCTAATTCCTTCCGTTCGAGCTCTCATTTCTCTTATTTTATTATTATGATCATTCTCCCTACGTAGATGGGTGTCAACAAAATATTTTCACATTCGAAAGAGAAAGTTAGTGATTCAAATTTCGTAAATAGATCTCGCCGCAAAGAAAACCGCCTTTGTTTCAGTGACTGCCACCCCAACTGGCGTATCATATCAGTGACGCTCTCACCCCTAATGCGCGATAACACGAAACGAGCTGCCCTTCTTTGCACTTTTTCGATGTCCTCCGTCAACCCCACCTGGTAATGGTCCCACAGCGCGCATCAATATTCCAGCAGAGGACGGACAAGTGTAATGTAGGCTGTCTCTTTAGTGGGTTTGTCGCATCTTCTAAGTGTTCTGCCAACAAAGCGCAGTCTTTGTTTCCCCTTACCCACAATATTATCTCTGTGGTCTTTGCAATTTAAGTTACTCGTAATTGTAATTCCTAGGTATTTAGTCGAATTGACAGACCTTAGATTTGTGCAATTTATCGTATACCCAAAATTTATCGTATTTCTTTTAGTACCTCAGTGGATGACCTCGCACTTTTCTTTATTTAGTGGCAATTGTAACTTTTCGCACCATACAGAAATTCTCTCTAGATCATTTGGTAATTGAAATTGATCGTCTGATGATTTTATTAGACGGTAAATTACAGCGTCATCTGCGAACAATCTGAGGGGGCTGCTCAGATTATCACATAGATCATTTCTACATCTACATCTACATTTATACTCCGCAAGCCACCCATCGGTGTGTGGCGGAGGGCACTTTACGTGCCACGGTCATTACCTCCCTTTTCTGCTCCAGTCGCGAATGGTTCGCGGGAAGAACGACTGTCGAAAAGCCTCCGAGCGCGCTCGAATCTCTCTAATTTTACATTCGTGATCTCCTCGGGAGGTATAAGTCGGGGGAAGCAATATATTCGATCCTCATCCAGAAACGCGCTCTCTCGAAACCTGGCGTGCAAGGTACACTGCGATGCATAGCGCCTCTCTTGCAGACTCTGCCACTTGAGTTTGCTAAACATCTCCGTAACGCTATCACGGATACCAAATAACCCTGTGACGAAACCCGCCGCTCTTCTTTGGATCTTCTCTATCTCCTCCGTCAACGCAATCTGCTACAGATACCACACTGATG
This sequence comes from Schistocerca gregaria, assembly GCF_023897955.1. Classification (NCBI taxonomy): domain Eukaryota; kingdom Metazoa; phylum Arthropoda; class Insecta; order Orthoptera; family Acrididae; genus Schistocerca; species Schistocerca gregaria. The sequence goes on from NC_064920.1 coordinate 1,056,966,679, forward strand.
AGCAATACTCAAGTATAGGTCGAACGAGTGTTTTGTAAGCCACCTCCTTTGTTGATGGACTACATTTTCTAAGGACTCTCCCAATGAATCTCAACCTGGTACCTGCCTTACCAACAACTAATTTTATATGATCATTCCACTTCAAATCGTTCCGTACGCATACTCCCAGATATTTTACAGAAGTAACTGCTACCAATGTTTGTTCCGCTATCATATAATCATACAATAAAGGATCCTTCTTTCTATGTATTTGCAATACATTACATTTGTCTATGTTAAGGGTCAGTTGCCACTCCCTGCACCAAGTGCCTATCTGCTGCAGATCTTCCTGCATTTCGCTACAGTTTTCTAATGCTGCAACTTCTCTGTATACTACAGCATCATCCGCGAAAAGCTGCAAGGAACTTCCGGCACTATCTACAAGGTCATTTATATTTATTGTGGAAAGCAATGGTCCCATATCACTCCCCTGTGGCACGCAAGAGGTCACTTTAACGTCTATAGACGTCTCTCCATTGATAACAACATGCTGTGTTCTGTTTGCTAAAAACTCTTCAATCCAGTCACACAGCTGGTCTGATATTCCGTAGGCTCTTACTTTGTTTTCAGGCGACAGTGCGGAACTGTATCGAACGCCTTCCGGAAGTCAAGGAAAATAGCATCTTACCTGGGAGCCTGTATCTATTATTTTCTGGGTCTCATGAACAAATAAAGCTGTTTCCAGAATCCATGTTGACTCCTACACAGTAGATTCTGGGTTTCCAAAAACGGCATGATACGCGAGCAAAAAACATGTTCTAAAATTCTACAACTGATCGACGTCAGAGAAATAGGTTATAGTTTTGCACATCTGCTTCTTTAAAACTGGGACTACCTGTGCTCTTTTCCAATCATTTGGAACCTTCCATTCCTCTAGAGACTTGCGGTACACGGCAAGTTCTTTCGCGTACTCTGTGTAGAATCGAACTGGTATCCCGTCAGGTCCAGTGGACTTTCCTCTGTTGAGTGATTCCAGTTGCTTTTCTATTCCTTGGACACTTATTTCGATGTCAGCCATTTTTTCGCTTGTGCGAGGATTTAGAGAAGGAATTGCAGTGCGGTCTTCATCTTTGGAAAAAGGTATTTAGTATTTCAGCTTTACGCGTGTCATCCTCTGTTTCAATGTCATCATCATCCCGGAGTGTCTGGATATGCTGCTTCGAGCCACTTCCTGATTTAACGTAAGACCAGAACTTCCTAGGATTTTCTGTCAAGTCAGTACATAGAATTTTACTTTCGAATTCACTGAACGCTTCACACATAGCCCTCCTTACGCTAGCTTTGACATCGTTTAGCTTCTGTTTGTCTGAGAGGTTTTGGCTGCGTTTAAACTTGGAGTGAAGCTCTCTTTGCTTCCGCAGTAGTTTCCTAACTTTGTTGTTGATCTGTTAGGTAGTCTGAAATCTGCATTCTATTACTCTTGCTAAACAGATACACCTTCCTCCCTTTTTTTTTATATTCCTATTTACTTCCACATTCAGGGATGCTGCAACGGCCTTATGATCACTGATTCCCTGTTCTGCATTTATGTAAATCAGGAACAGCAGAGGGACTATGACTCTACCTTGCGGAACACCAGATATCACTTCTGTTCTAGTCGATGATTTACCGTCTATCACTACGAACTGTGGCCCCTCTGAGAGGAAATCAAGAATCCAGTCACACAACTAAGACGATACTTCATATGCACGCAATTTGATTAATAGTTGCTCGTGAGGAACGGTATCAAAAGCCTTCTGGAAATCTAGGAATATGGAATCGATCTGAGATCCCTTGCCGCCAGCACTCATTACTTCATGGGAATAAAGAGCTAGCTGCGTTGCACAAGAAAGATTTTTTCTCAATCCGTGTTGGTTATCTATCAATAAGTCATTTTCTTCAAGGTGATTAATTGTTCGATTACAGTATATGCTCCAACATCCTATTGCAAATTGAGGTCAGTGACATGGGTCTGTAATTCAATGGGTTACTCCTATTTCCTTTCTTGAATATCGGTGTGATCCGTGCTACTTTCCAGTCTTTAGGAACAACCCTTTCGTCAAGTGAACGGTTATATATGATTGATAAGAAGGGCGCTATTGTGTCTGCATACTCTGAAAGGAAACTGATTGGTATACCATCTGAACTGGAAGATTTGTCTTTCTTAAGTGATTTGAGTTGTTTCGCAGCACCTAAGATATCTACTTTTATGTCACTCATGCTAACAGCTGTTCTGATTTCGAATTCTGGATTATTTACTTCGTCTTCTTTGGTGAAGGAATTACGAAAAACTGTTTTAGTTCAAATGGCTCTGAGCACTATGGGACTTAACATCTGAGGTCATCAGCCCCCTAGAACTACTTGAACCGAACTAACGTAAAAACATCACACACATCCATGCCCAAGGCAGGATTCGAACCTGCGACCGTAGCGGTCGTGCGGTTCCAGACAGAAGCGCCTAGAGCCGCTCTACCTGCATATAGTAACTCTGCTTTAGTGGCACCATCGTCTTTAACATTTCCATCGCTATCTCACATTGATGGTATTGACTGTTTTTTACCACTGGTGTACTTTACATTCGACCAGAATCTCTTTGGGTTTTCTACCATATTTTGAGACAACGTTTCACTGTGGAAACTATTAAAAGCATCTCGCATTGACGTGTGCACTAAATTTCTAACTTCCGCAAAACTTAGTCAGTCTTGGGGATTCAGCTTTCTTCTGAATTTGGCATGCTATTTTCGTTGCTTCTGCAACAGTGTTCTGACGTGTTTTGTGTACCATGGTGAATCAGTCCCGTCTCTTATTAACTTATGCGGTATGAATCTATCTATTGCTGTCGATACTGTATCTTTGAATTTGAGCCATATCTACATCTACATCTACATCTACATCCGTACTCCGCAAGCCACCTGACGGTGTGTGGCGGAGGGTACCCTGAGTACCTCTATCGGTTCTCCCTTCTATTCCAGTCTCGTATTGTACGTGGAAAGAAGGATTGTCGGTATGCTTCTGTGTGGGCTCTAATCTCTCTGATTTTATCCTCATGGTCTCTTCGCGAGATATACGTAGGAGGGAGCAATATACTGCTTGACTCTTCGGTGAAGGTATGTTCTCGAAACTTCAACAAAAGCCCGTACCGAGCTACTGAGCGTCTCTCCTGCAGAGTCTTCCACTGGAGTTTATCTATCATCTCCGTAACGCTTTCGCAATTACTAAATGATCCTGTAACGAAGCGCGCTGCTCTCCGTTGGATCTTCTCTATCTCTTCTATCAACCCTACCTGGTGCGGATCCCACACTGCTGAGCAGTATTCAAGCATTGGGCGAACAAGCGTACTGTAACCTACTTCCTTTGTTGTCGGATTGCATTTCCTTAGGATTCTTCCAATGAATCTCAGTCTGGCATCTGCTTTACCGACGATCAACTTTATATGATCATTCCATTTTAAATCACTCCTAATGCGTACTCCCAGATAATTTATGGAATTAACTGCTTCCAGTTGCTGACCTGCTATTTTGTAGCTAAATGATAAGGGACCTATCTTTCTATGTATTCGCATCACATTACACTTCGCTACATTGAGATTCAATTGCCATTCCGTGCACCATGCGTCAATTCGCTGCAGATCCTCCTGCATTTCAGTACAATTTTCCATTGTTGCAACCTCTCGATACACCACAGCATCATCTGCAAAAAGCCTCAGTGAACTTCCGATGTCATCCACCAGGTCATTTATGTATATTGTGAATAGCAACGGTCCTATGACACTCCCCTGCGGCACACCTGAAATCACTCTTGCTTCGGAAGACTTCTCTCCATTGAGAATGACGTGCTGCGTTCTGTTATCTAGGAACTCCTCAATCCAATCACACAATTGATCTGTTAGTCCGTATGCTCTTACTTTGTTCATTAAACGACTATGGGGAACTGTGTCAAACGCCTTGCGGAAGTCAAGAAACACGGCATCTACCTGTGAACCCGTGTCTAAGGCCCTCTGAGTCTCGTGGACGAATAGCGCGAGCTGGGTTTCACACGATCGTCTTTTTCGAAACCCATGCTGATTCCTACAGAGTAGATTTCTAGTCTCCAGAAAAGACATTATACTCGAACATAATACGTGTTCCAAAATTCTACAACTGATCGACGTTAGAGATATAGGTCTATAGTTCTGCACATCTGTTCGACGTCCCTTCTTGAGAACGGGGATGACCTGTGCCCTTTTCCAATCCTTTGGAACGCTTCGCTCTTCTAGAGACCTACGGTACACAGCTGCAAGAAGGGGGGCAAGTTCCTTCGCGTACTCTGTGTAAAATCGAACTGGTATCCCATCAGGACCAGCGGCCTTTCCTCTTTTGAGCGATTTTAATTGTTTCTCTATCCCTCTGTCGTCTACTTCGATATCTACCATTTTGTCAACTGTGCGACAATCTAGAGAAGGAAGCACAGTGCAGTCTTCCTCTGTGAAACAGCTTTGGAAGAAGACATTTAGTAATTCGGCCTTTAGTCTGTCATCCTCTGTTTCAGTACCATTTTGGTCACAGAGTGTCTGGACATTTTGTTTTGATCCACCTACCGCTTTGACATAGGACCAAAATTTCTTAGGATTTTCTGCCAAGTCAGTACATAGAACGTTACTTTCGAATTCATTGAAAGCCTCTCGCATAGCCCTCCTCACACTACATTTCGCTTCGCGTAATTTTTGTTTGTCTGCAAGGCTTTGGCTATGTTTATGTTTGCTGTGAAGTTCCCTTTGCTTCCGCAGCAGTTTTCTAACTCGGTTGTTGTACCACGGTGGCTCTTTTCCATCTCTTACGATCTTGCTTGGCACATACTCATCTAACGCATATTGTACCATGGTTTTGAACTTTGTCCACTGATCCTCAACACTATCTGCACTTGAGACAAAACTTTTGTGTTGAGCCGTCAGGTACTCTGTAATCTGCTTTTTGTCACTTTTGCTAAACAGAAAAATCTTCCTACCTTTTTTAATATTTCTATTTACGGCTGAAATCATCGACGCAGTAACTGCTTTATGATCGCTGATTCCCTGTTCTGCATTAACTGATTCAAATAGTTCGGGTCTGTTTGTCACCAGAAGGTCTAATATATTATCGCCACGAGTCGGTTTTCTGTTTAACTGCTCAAGGTAGTTTTCAGATAAAGCACTTAAAAATATTTCACTGGATTCTTTGTCCCTGCCACCCGTTATGAACGTTTGAGTCTCCCAGTCTATATCCGGCAAATTAAAATCTCCACCCAGAACTATAACATGGTGGGGAAATTTACTCGAAATATTTTCCAAATTATTCTTCAGGTGCTGAGCCACAACAGCTGCTGAGCCCGGGGGCCTATAGAGACATCCAATTACCATGTCTGAGCCTGCTTTAACCGTGACCTTCACCCAAATCATTTCACAATTCGAATCTCCGTCAATTTCCTTCGATACTATTGCACTTCTTATCGCTATAAACACGCCTCCCCCTTCACTGTCCAGCCTATCTCTGCGGTATACATTCCAATCAGAGTTTAGGATTTCATTACTGTTTACGTCTGGTTTCAGCCAACTTTCTGTTCCTAGTACTATATGGGCGTTGTGACCGTTTATTAATGAGAGCAGTTCTGGGACCTTTCTATAGACGCTTCTGCAGTTTACTATTAGCACATTAATATTGTTATTCCTTGTTGCATTTTGCCTACTCCTGCCTTGCCGCGTCTCAGGAGGCGTCTTGTCGGGCCTAGGGAGGGAATTCTCTAACCTAAAAAAACCCCATGTGCACTCCACACGTACTCCGCTACCCTCGTAGCCGCTTCCGGCGTGTAGTGCACGCCTGACCTATTCAGGGGGACCCTACATTTCTCCACCCGATAGCGGAGGTCGAGAAATTTGCACCCCAGCTCTCCGCAGAATCGTCTGAGCCTCTGGTTTAAGCCTTCCACTCGGCTCCAAACCAGAGGACCGCGATCGGTTCTCGGAACGATACTACAAATAGTTAGCTCTGATTCCACCCCGCGAGCGAGGCTTTCCACCTTCACCAACTCCGCCAACCGCCTGTACGAACTGAGGATGACCTCTGAACCCAGACGGCAAGAGTCATTGGTGCCGACATGAGCAACAATTTGCAGTCGGGTGCACCCAGTGCTCTCTATCGCCGCCGGTAGGGCCTCCTCCACATCTCGGATGAGACCCCCCGGCAAGCAGACAGAGTGAACACTGGCCTTCTTCCCCGACCTTTCCGCTATTTCCCTAAGGGGCTCCATCACCCGCCTAACGTTGGAGCTCCCAATAACTAATAAACCCCTCCCCCCGTGTGCCTGCTCGGACCTTGCTGAAGGAGCAGCCACATGTCCACTCACAGGCAGAGCGGGCGATGCCACACGGCCAGCCTCCATATTGACCCTCCGCCTCGTGCGCCGCGAACGCCGCTGAACCCGCCACTCCCCTTGGGGAGAGGGTGGCCCAACCGCGCCCGGTACCCGCGAAGATGTCTCGACAGCAGAGACAGTGGGTGAAGCATCTAACACCTGGGGTGCACCATGCGACGCACCAGACTCCCCACTGCCGCTACACTCCGAGGCAGCAGCCTGAAAACGGCTGACCGCGGCCATCAACACGCTCAGCTGTTCGCGAAGAGTGGCCAGCTCCTCCTGCGTCCGTACACAGCAGCCACACATCCTAGCCATCCTAAGAAATCAATTTACTATAGAGTGTTAATCAGCTTTTAACTAGACTGCTAATTCACTAAAGGCGGTTGATTATTGACTAAACTGTGATTGCTAACCACTTCTTGTAGAAACAAGGAAAATAGCACTACCTGTCTCTGGACGGTATTGAAAACAAACACTAGCACTACGAGCACTATGGCTGACTAAAGGGACTCTCTGACTGTATTCGAAACACACACGAGATCTATGGAACACTTAATAGCACTCTACTATTAAAGCTTCCTAAAAGCAAAAACACGCAGAAGAAGAAGTGACAAGTAAGAAAAATACAGATAATACTTAAATTAAGGTAGCTCGCTGCACAGCAGACGTGAAGCAGACGGCGGTTTACATAATTAGCTTGGAAGGAATGGAGACTCTCTCTTGATCACTGCTGTTAGCGATCATGTATAGTGGCTACATCTCGCCAAGTCATTCTGCATTATCGCAGAAGGAACATCGATCTTCTCATAGCCGCCGGCCGGTGTAGCCGAGCGGTTCTAGGCGCTTCAGGTTCGAATCCTGCCTCGGGCATGGATGTGTGTGATGTCCTTAGGTTAATTAGTTTTGAGTAGTTCTAAGTTCTAGGGGACTGATGACCTCAGATGTTAAGTCCCATAGTGCTGAGAGCCATTTCAACCATTTTTTATCTTCTCGTAGCCCTGTTACACTAACTGGTTCAAACTCAGTGGGGTGTTGATAATGGCGTCTTTGTCACCTTAAAGGCATGCTTAACTAACGTCAACGCACCACGTTGAGTCTCAAAGGTAACTAACGCTCACTAGCGTTACAGTGTATATTTAAAGCAAACCTGCTTTGCACCCTAATAATGGCGCTACTAGCCTCACTCTGAAATTTGAGAGACATCATCTTTCAAAAGTAGAAACACGCCCATTAAATTTCATTTATGTCTCTCAACTCCTTGTCCACAGCTCGTGGTCGTGCGGTAGAGTTCTCGCTTCCCACGCCCGGGTTCCCGGGTTCGATTGTCGGTGGGGTCAGGGATTTTCTCTGCTTCGTGATGACTGGGTGTTGTGTGCTGTCCTTAGGTTAGTTAGGTTTAAGTAGTTCTAAGTTTTAGGGGACTGATGACCATAGATGTTAAGTCCCATAGTGCTCAGAGCCATTTGAACCATTTGAGCTCAACCCCTTCTTGGTGTTGCGATTTTTTTTCCGTCAGTGTATTTTGACATTAAATAGCCAAAGCTGGTAATGTCTTTGAACGTAAATGTGTGTCTCAGACAGTACTCGCGTTTCGCCGCGCTCATTTTCGCCTGGGCGGCAAAAATATTCCCGAGTCGCGGGAAGAGAACTAGGTAAGCGCCGGGTGTTGGGAGGCGGACTTTCGCAATGAGCGGGAGGTTGAGTAGGGAGGAGAGCAGAGGCCGCCACCTCGTCCTGAGGGAGGGCGGGTCACGTCGGCGGCCGACCTGCCGCCATGCATTATTCATGAGTCCGCCCTCCCTCCTGTCATTTCTCATTCCTCGCGCCACGTCTCCCGGCACTAACGAAAACTACCCGAATCGCTATTAATTCCGTGTACACCTCCGTACATTAATAAAATAGCTCGCTGCGAGAACGCACCTATAATTTAAATAATCGCTTACGCTCGAGATATGTCGTCTCTATCGAGATAGCGACCGGATGTGGCCCGGCAGTATTTGTTAAAGGGTCCTTATTTACTGCCGGCCCGGGGAGGACCGCACGGTAAGTGACGGCGCTGCCCCGACCGGCGCGTCTATTAATAACGTTAACAACGAAGCGATACGCAGTGATAAACAGGCGACTCACGGACAGCCGCCAGGTACCTCGCCGGTCGCCAGATTTATGGCCCGTTCTTCTGGGGCTCCGACTGGACTATAACGCAATGCGTTACACATTTAAGTGCGCCGCTCCACATTGCCGAGCGCGGCGGTGGCGTGGGAGTGGCCCACTGCCACTCGTACAAACACGCCCCACAACCGCCGTCCCTCGCCCGACACTAGGGCCGAGTCGTATTGTGAGCAAATAAGCACACTCGTATCCGTAATCCTGCAGGATTCCAGCTCTAACTATTCCTTACATTTCCCAGCTTAATTTGGTCTACAAACTGTGATTCGATTGAAAGCTTGCAAAGTAATATTTCAGGGCCAGATCAGAAATGTAAGGACTATGGTATGAAGATTAGCATCTCCAAAACGAAAGTACTGTCAGTGGGAAAGAGATATAAACGGATTGAGTGCCAAATAGGAGGAACAAAGTTAGAACAGGTGGACAGTTTCAGGTACTTAGGATGCATTTTCTCGCAGGTTGGCAACATAGTGAAAGAACTGGAAACGAGGTGTAGCAAAGCTAATGCAGTGAGTGCTCAGCTACGGTCTACTCTCTTCTGCTAGAAGGAAGTCAGTACCAAGACTAAGTTATCTGTGCACCGTTCAATCTTTCGACCATCTTGTAGGGGAGCGAAAGCTGGGTGGATTCAAGTTACCTTATCAGTAAGGTTGAGGTTACCGATATGAAACTAGCTAGGATGATTGCAGGTACTAGTAGATGGGAACAATGGTAGGAGGGTGTCCATAATGAGGAAATCAGAGAATAACTGGGAATGAACTCTATAGATGTAGCAGTCAGGGCGATGGTGGGGTCATGTTACACGCACCGGAGAAGCAAGGTTACCCAAGAGACTCATGGGTTCAGCAGTAGAGGGTAGGAGGAGTCGGGGCAGACCGAGGAGAAGGTACCTGGATTCGGTTAAGAATGAGTTTGAAGTAATAGGCTTAACATCAGAAGACGCACCAATGTTAGCACTGAATACGGAATCATGGACTATGCTCCAGACTGAACGCTGAAAGGCATAATAAGGCTTAAATGATGATGATGATGATAATTGTTCTAGTTATTTTTTCTTATCTCTTCTATTAAGATTTTACATATCTGCTGCACTTACATTCTGCCATTTCTGCTTTTTCTGTGAATATTGGATTTTATTTTATTTGCTGCCTTTTACAAATGACCTGGTACCTAGTTACTAAGATAGGAAGTGTTTTCACAATATGATATCGTACGAATAATACTATTAAGCTCATGCGTTAAATACTTATAAACTTCATGCTAACTAGGAATCTGAAATATTTAAAATTAACTCTCTAGGGACAAACTAAAAAAAAAAGAAAAAAAGGGAACGACGCACGACGACGGATTTACCCGAATGGAATGGAAGTCTGTAGATGTCATGTACATGTAGAGACAAACAAATGATTACAGTTTCAGAAAAATTGGTTTATTTATTCACGAGAAAGAGCACTGCTGCACTTTCTTTCTCCTCTCTCTGAATTTCCACCGAATATTTTATTTTATTTCCTGTCATTTACAAACTACCTCACACCTGAATGTGACTTTCACTCTGCAGCGGAGTGTGCACTGATATGAAACTTCCTGGCAGATTAAAACTCTGTGCCGGACTGAGACTCGAACTCGGGACCTTTGCCTTTCGTTGGCAAGTGCTCTACCAACTGAGCTACCCAAGCACGACTCTCGCCCTGTCCTCACAGCTGTACTTCTGCCAGTACCTCGTCTACTACCATCCAAACTTTAGAAGCTCTCCTGCGAACCCTGCAGAACTAGCACTCCTGAATGAAAGGATATTGCGGAGACATGGCTTAGCCACAGCCCGGGGGATGTTTCGAGAGTGAGATTTTCACTCTGCACAGCGGAGTGTGCGCTGATATTGAACCCTCTTACCTGTCACCTAATTACTAAGATCGTGTTTTCGGAATATGAAATTGTACATACACGGCCTATGAAGCTTCTTTGGTTTCTTCACAAGCTGAGCAAGTCAGTAACTCGTTGTCCACCTCTGGCCCTTATGCAAGCAGTTATTCGGCTTCGCGTTTCTAATACAGTTTTGGATATTCTTCTAAGGGATATGATGCCAAATTTTGTTCAATTGGCGTGTTAGCTCGTCAAAATCTCGAGATGGTTTGAGGGCCCTTGACCATAATATTCGAAACGTTCTTAATTGGGGAGAGATCCGGCCACCTTGCTAGCCAAGGTAGGATTTGGCAAGCACAAAGATCAGAGTAGAAACTGTCACCGGATGCCGGCGGGCATTAACTTGTTGACCTGTAAGCCCATGATGGCTTGCCATGAAGATCAAGAAAACGAGGCGTAGAATATCGTCTACGTACCGATGTGCTGTAGGGGTGCCGCAGATGACAACCAAAGCGGTCAGCTCCGAGAATAATGACACCCCACACCGTCCTTCCCGGTTGCCGGGCCATATGGCGGACAACAGTCCGGGTGGCATCACACCGCTGTCCAGAGATCTCCAGACACGTCTTCACTGATCATCAGAGCCCACTTTGAAGAGGATCTTATCGCTGAAAACCATTCCTTTCATTGAGACTCCAGGCCTAAGACTTGTCTGAAGACTTTTCCGGGCAGAAAAAGGATACCAATATGATTGTCGTCCGTCGTATGGCCTGACAACCAGGAGTGGGTTAGATTTTGCAGTTTATTGTGCTCTACAAATTGTTCCACTTACTAATTTCTATTAAATTTCTGTTAAATTCTATTTAACTGCTGCGCTTACTTACTGCCCTCTCTGCAGTTACTGTTGTAAGTAGGCTATTTAGGTTCTTATGTTGGTAACGCCACGTGGCGTTCTGTATGAAAATCACTGACTGTGCTGTGTGCAATCTCTGGCTGGTTGAACTCATTGTTGGAATATTCGCTTGTGTAGTGTTGGGCAGTTGGATGCGAACAGCACGTAGCGTTGTGTAGTTGGAGGTGAGCCGCTAGCAGTGGTTTATGTGGAGAGAGAAATGCCAGAGTTTTGAGCGGAACCTAAGACCCCCAGGAAAAAACTGTCTCAAGTTGAAGGGGATACGCAGACTCCCACAACGTCAAAGTCAGGTAGCAAGAGGATAAGGGAGGAATCTAAGTGAAGGGGCCTCTGCTGCCCTAAGCCGCTGCCTGGGGAGGCGGGAAGTGGATGTGGCCCTGATACAAGAACCCTATCTATATAAAGAGGGTGTATCGGACCTCGGTGGTAATGGAGGTAAGCTGGTATATGCTAGAAATCTAAGAAACCCCAGAACATGCATCTATGCAAGAAATGGAATTTCTCTCATGCAAATGATGGATTTCTGCTCCAGGGACTTAGTAAGCACTAAAATGCAGCAATGTGAGGAAGGTATCACGACAGAAATTATTTTGGCCTCAGCATACCGACCTCACGAAGAGAGCTCTCCTCCTCCTTTGGAGGTGAGGAGACTGGAAGAGGCTTGCCATCAGCAAGGTGTCCAACTGCTGGTTGGATGCGATGCCAATGCCCACAACCTAGTGTGCGGCAGCAAGGTCACCAACAGTAGAGGTGAGTTTCTTTATGAATTTCTTTTAGCTAACAACTTGGAGGTCCTGAATGGGGGCAATGGACCTACATTCAGGAATAACAGAAGGGAAGAAGTAATAGACATATCCATGATGATGGGCAGCTATGTCAAACAATGGCATGTGGTGTTAGAGCCATCCTCATTGGGCCACATGTACATTAAATTCAAGGTTGAAGTGGGAATCAGACAGAACATGACCTATAGGAATCCCAGGAAAACGGACTGGGAGACATATAGGAGGGACCTCGATCTGGACGTATGTCCGTCAGAAAAAGGAAATTTGTTTAATTAGATGTCACAATATTATACAGGATGTTACAAAAAGGTACTGCCAAACTTTCAGGAAACATTCCTCACCCACAAAGAAAGAAAATACGTTATGTAGACATGTGTCCGGAAACGCTTACTTTCCATGTTAGAGCTCATTTTCTTACTTCTCTTCAAATAACCTTAATCATGGAATGGAAACACACAGCAACAGCACAGCGTGACTTCAAACACTTTGTTACAGGAAATGTTCAAAATGTCCTCCGTTAGCGAGGATACATGCATCCACCCTCCGTCGCATGGAATCCCTGATGCACTGATGCAGCCCTGGAGAATGGCGTATTGTATCACAGCCGTCCACGATACGAGCACGAAGAGTCTCTACATTTGGTACCGGGGTTGCGTAGACAAGAGCTTTCAAATGCCCCCATAAATGAAAGTCAAGGGGGTTGAGGTCAGGAGAGAGTGGAGGCCATGGAATTGGTCCGCCTCTACCAATCCATCGGTCACCGAATCTTGTTGAGAAGCGTACGAACACTTCGACTGAAATGTGCAGGAGCTCCATCGCGCATGAACCACATGTTGTGTCGTACTTGTAAAGGCACATGTTCTAGTAGCACAGGTAGAGTACCAAGTATGAAATCATGATAACGTGCTCCATTGAGCGTAGGTGGACAAAACTAAAATGAGCTCTAACATGGAAATTAAGCGTTTCCGGACACATGTCCACATAACATATTTTCTTTATTTGTGTGTGAGGAATGTTTCCTGAAAGTTTGGCGGTACTTTTTTTGTATCACCCTGTATATGTATACGAGGTTCACTCCAAAAGAAATGCCGGCCGCGGTGGTCTCGCGGTTCTAGGCGCGCAGTCCGGAACCGTGCGAGTGCTACGGTCGCAGGTTCGAATCCTGCCTCGGGCATGGATGTGTGTGATGTCCTTAGGTTAGTTAGGTTTAAGTAGTTCTAAGTTCTAGGGGACTAATGACCACAGCAGTTGAGTCCCATAGTGCTCAGAGCCAAAAGAAATGCACACTATTTCTGTTAAAATACAGTTTTCATTCTGCATGTGTGAAAGTTTTACAGTGTGTCGATACATCCTTCGCACTTGTTTCCAAACTTAGTTCAACCTGCACCAGTGAGTGGCGCCGTTACAGCATGTGAGGGCTGCTAAACTTAACGTTCGTCAGAAGCAACGTGTTGTCATAGACTTCCTGTGCCGTGAAAACGGGACAGTGGGAAACGTCAACAAGAGGTTGAAAAATGTGTATGGAGATGCTGCTGTCAATCACAGTAGCGGTGAGCAAGCAGGTTACGTGATGAAAGGGATGTTGACAGTGGCTCACATAGAAACAAGAAAAACGGTATGTAGCTAACTTTTGGAACAGTACAAGAATGATGGGGATGAATTTCTTGGAAAAATTGTGACAGGTGATGAAACATGGCTCCATCATTTTTCACCAGAGACGAAGAGGCAATCAATGGAGGGGCATCATGCAAATTCACCCAAGAAAAAAAAATCAAAACCACACCGTATGCTGGAAAGTGTTTTTCGATTCCGGAAGATTCTTGCTTGTCGACATCATGCCAAGTGGAACCACCATAAATTCTGATGCATGTATGACGACACTGAAGAAACTTCAAGCTCGACTGAGTCGTGTTCGACCACATCGGCAAAAGCAGGATGTTTTGCTGTTGCACGACAATGCACGGCCACATGTCAGTCAAAAAACCATGGAAGCGATCACAAAACTCGGATGGGCAACACTGAAACACCCACCTTACTGTACTGACCTGGCACCATGTGACTATCATCTCTTTGGGAGATTGAAAGACTCTCTTCGTGGAACAAAATTTGAAGATGATGACTCCCTTGTGCACGCTGGCAAACAGTGGCTCCAACATCTACATCTACATGACATCTACATGACTACTCTGCAATTCACATTTAAGTGCTTGGCAGAGGGTTCATCGAACCACAATCATACTATCTCTCTACTATTCCACTCCCGAACAGCGAGCGGGAAAAACGAACACCTAAACCTTTCTGTTCGAGCTCTGATTTCTCTTATTTTATTTTGATGATCATTCCTACCTATGTAGGTTGGGCTCAACAAAATATTTTCGCATTCGGAAGAGAAAGTTGGTGACTGAAATTTCGTAAAAAGGTCTCGCCGCGACGAAAAACGTCTATGCTGTAATGACTTCCATCCCAACTCGTGTATCATATCTGCCACACTCTCTCCCCTATAACGCGATAATACAAAACGAGCTGCCCTTCTTTGCACCCTCTCGATGTCCTCTGTCAATCCCACCTGGTAAGGATCCCACACCGCGCAGCAATATTCTAACAGAGGACGAACGAGTGTAGTGTAAGCTGTCTCTTTAGTGGACTTGTTGCATCTTCTAAGTGTCCTGCCAATGAAACGCAACCTTTGGCTCGCCTTCCCGACAATATTATCTATGTGGTCCTTCCAACTGAAGTTGTTTGTAATTTTAACACCCAGGTACTTAGTTGAATTGACAGCCTTGAGAATTGTACTATTTATCGAGTAATCGAATTCCAACGGATTTCTTTTGGAACTCATGTGGATCATCTCACACTTTTCGTTATTTAGCGTCAACTGCCACCTGACACACCAGACAGCAATCTTTTCTAAATCGCTTTGCAGCTGATACTGGTCTTCGGATGACCTTACTAGACGGTAAATTACAGCATCATCTGCGAACAACCTAAGAGAACTGCTCAGATTGTCACCCAGGTCATTTATATAGATCAGGAACAGTAGAGGTCCCAGGACGCTTCCCTGGGGAACACCTGATATCACTTCAGTTTTACTCGATGATTTGCCGTCTATTACTACGAACTGCGACCTTCCTGACAGGAAATCACGAATCCAGTCGCACAACTGAGATGATACCCCATAGCTCCGCAGCTTGATTAGAAGTCGCTTGTGAGGAACGGTGTCAAAAGCTTTCCGGAAATCTAGAAATACGGAATCAACTTGAGATCCCCTGTCGATAGGGGCCATTACTTCGTGCGAATAAAGAGCTAGCTGCGTTGCACAAGAGCGATGTTTTCTGAAGCCATGCTGATTACGTGTCAATAGATCGTTCCCTTCGAGGTGATTCATAATGTTTGAATACAGTATATGCTCCAAAACCCTACTGCAAACCGACGTCAATGATATAGGTCTGTAGTTAAATGGATTACTCCTACTACCCTTCTTGAACACTGGTGCGACCTGCGCAATTTTCCAATCTGTAGGTACAGATCTATCGGTGAGCGAGCGGTTGTATATGAGTGCTAAGTAGGGAGCTATAGTATCAGCGTAATCTGAAAGGAACCTAATCGGTATACAATCTGGACCTGAAGACTTGCCCGTATCAAGCGATTTGAGTTGCTTCGCAACCCCTAAGGTATCTACTTCTAAGAAACTCATGCTAGCAGATGTTCGTGTTTCAAATTCTGGAATATTCCATTCGTCTTCCCTGGTGAAGGAATTTCGGAAAACTGCGTTCAATAACTCCGCTTTAGCGGCGCAGTCGTCGATAACAGTACCATCGGCACTGCGCAGCGAAGGTATTGACTGCGTCTTGCCGCTTGTGTACTTTACATACGACCAGAATTTCTTCGGATTTTCTACCAAATTTCGAGACAATGTTTCGTTGTGGAACCTATTAAAGGCATCTCGCATCGAAGTACGTGCCAAATTTCGCACGTCTGTAAATTTTAGCCCATCTTCGGGATTTCGCGTTCTTCTGAACTTCGCATGTTTTTTCCGTTGCCTCTGCAACAGCGTTCGGACCTTTTTTGTGTACCACGGGGGATCCGTTCCATCTCTTACCAATTTATGAGGTATGAATATCTCAATTGCTGTTGCTACTATATCTTTGAATTTGAGCCACATCTCGTCTACATTCGCATAGTCAGTTCGGAAGGAATGGAAATTGTCTTTTAGGAAGGCTTCTAGTGGCACTTTATCCGCTTTTTTAAATAAAATTATTTTGCGTTTGTTTCTGATGGATTTGGAAGAAATGGTATTGAGCCTAGCTACAATGACCTTGTGATCACTAATCCCTGTATCAGTCATGATGCTCTCTATCAGCTCTGGATTGTTTGTGGCCAAGAGGTCAAGTGTGTTTTCGCAACCATTTAGAATTCGCGTGGGTTCGTGGACTAACTGCTCTAAATAATTTTCGGAGAATGCATTTAGGACAATCTCGGAAGACGTTTTGTGCCTACCACCGGTTTTGAACAAGTATTTTTGCCAACATACCGAGGGTAGGTTGAAGTCCCCACCAACTATAACCGTATGAGTGGGGTATTTATTTGTTACGAGACTCAAACTTTCTCTGAACTGTTCCGCAACTGTATCATCGGAGTCTGGGGGTCGGTAGAAGGAGCCAATTATTAACTTAATTCGGCTGTTAAGTATAACCTCCACCCACACCAATTCGCACAGAGTATCTACTTCGACTTCACTACCAACAGGTTGGTCCAGGATTTTACCATGCGAGTATACAGGCACTGGTTCCAAGATGGAGTAAGGCAGTTGAAATGGATGGAAATTATGTGGAGAAATGAAAATATTGTTCCTAAAGGATGTATATACACACTGTAAAACTTTCAGACATGTAGAATAAAAGATGGATTTAAAACAAATAGTGTGAATTTCTTTTGGAGTGACCTTCGTATATTATGACTTTTGAACGCTATTAAGGTAAATACATTGTTTGTTCTCTATCAAAATCTTTCATTTGCTAATTATGCCTATCAGTAGTTAGTATGTTTAGTAGTTAGAATCTTTTATTTAGCTGGCAGTATTGGCACTCGCTGTATTGCGGTAGTTCGAGTAACGAAGATTTTTGTGAGGTAAGTGATTCATGAAAGGTATAGGTTATTGTTAGTCAGGGCCATTATTTTGTAGGGATTATTGAAAGTCAGATTGCGTTGCGCAAAAAAAATATTGTCAGTTAAGTGATGATCAGATAAGTAAAGAGAGAACTGTCTGAGTACGTTCAGTTTTGCTCAGCTGTTTGAAAATCAAATAACGTAAGAGTTTTTCCAGCACTGTCATTCATAATTTTTCCGAGGCGACGTTTCACCGTGAATGTTTTATTTTGTTTTATTTGCTGTCATTTACAAACTACCTGTCACCTAGTTACGAAGATCGTGTATTCACAATTTGAAATTGTACATATACGGCCTATTAAGCTTCTTTCGTTTCTTCTTCCAAAACGTTTAAGAGTTTTTAGGCTTTAATGCTTGTAAACTACGCTAATTAGGAAACGGAAATATTTAAAATTAAAGTTTTATCTATTAATAAGTTAGAAAATTTGGAAGTCAGAAAAGAGTATATATTTAGAACGTCACCACAGATGCTGTCCTGGAGGGAGTGTACGAGAAAGGCATTGAGTTTTGATCTGACGAAACTGCAATCGTCCAGTAATCTTTGTGGATTCTTTGATTGCTCTGGGAGATGGCCAGTCGGAACTACGACATATGAAACATTAGTCCACTTCATTACGAGAATGATAAAAAGACTTACATAACTTCATAAAGTGCATTGCTACAGGAATGAGTCAAATACTTACAACTGTCTTTGAAAAGTAAGTAAGTTGGTTCAAATGCCTCTGAACACTATGTGACTTAACATCTGAGGTCATCAGTCCCCTAGAACTTAGAACTACTTAAAATTAACTAACCTAAGGACATCACACACATCCATGCCCCAGGCAGGATTCGAACCTGCGACCGTAGCAGTCACGCGGTTCCAGACTGAAGCGCCTAGAACCACTCGGCCACACCGGCCGGCAGTAGGTTAGTTAGCTAGTTAGATGGTTACGTATTTCATAGATCAGTCCTGTGGAAACCGTTATAATGCGGAACGTGTCAAATGCATAATAAATGTGCACATGATTCAAGGTTTTTTTTGTTTTTGTTTTTTTTTTGTAGGGAGAAACAAAAATTTTTTACCTGCCCTATTCCCTTAAGTGCCACAAAATGCATGTATTATATTTGTAACCATAGAATTATTTATTCCTATTCAGGAATTCATCTGTGGTATAGAAGTTGTCAAGGAGATATGATTTCGATTTATTTTTGAAACTATTACTGCTGTCAGTCAGACATTTTATTTCATATGCTAATTTATCGAAAATTTTTACAGCAGCATATTTTAGCCCTATCTGTCCAAAGATAGGCCAAGTAGAGGATAAAGTAAGTCTTTCTTCTGGTATTATAATCCTGAATGTCGCTGTTTTTTTTTAAATTGGTCCATGTTGTTGAGAACAAATTTCATTACTAAGTAGATGTACTGTGAGGCTATTGTAAGAATTCCTAAACTTTTAAACAGATACCTACAAGATGTGTGACTATGAGCCCCACACACTATTCTAACCACTTTCTTTTGCGTGGTGAATAACTTTTGCGTAAGTGTTGAGTAGCCCAAAATATTATTCCGTATGACATCAGAGCGTGTAAGAATTCAAAGTATGTTAGCTTGCTAATCTCTATATCCTCATAATTGGCACTTATTCTGATTGCAAAAGTTCCTGAACCTAGTCGCTTTAGGAGATCCAAAATATGAATTTTCCAATTAAGCTTCTCATCTATATGAACAGCCAAAAACTTAGTATGCTCAACCCTGGCTATTGATTTCTGCTGGTGTATTATATTGATTCGAGGAACTGTAATCCTTGCAGTAGAAAATTGGATGTACTGCGTTTTTCAAAGTTCAGAACAAGCCCATTATTTGTGTCATTTTCTATTGGAGTTTCTTTTACTGGATTGATAATGATGCTTGTATCATCAGCAAACAGTATCAGTTTAGCTGTATCAGATAAGAAGGGAGGTCATTCACATATATCAAGAATAGATGGGGACCCATGATCGAACGCTGTGGAACATCTCATATTCCAGTTAGATAAAGTGAGCAACTTCCTTATCTCACTTAATCCATATAGAGAAACTTTTTGCTTCTTGTTCTGTAGATATGACTTAAACTACTCATATACTGCTCCATTTATACCATAGAATTGCAATTTTTGTACCATAATGTCATATTGTCATGGTCCCCCCAAGAACCATGGACCTTGCCGTTGGTGGGGAGGCTTGCGTGCCTCAGCGATACAGATAGCCGTACCGTAGGTGCAACCACAACGAAGGAGTATCTGTTGAGAGGCCAGACAAACGTGTGGTTCCTGAAGAGGGGCAGCAGCGTTTTCAGTAGTTGCAAGGGCAACAGTCTGGATGATTGACTGATCTGGCCTTGTAACAATAACCAAAACGGCCTTGCTGTGCTGGTACTGGGAAACGGCTGAAAGCAAGGGGAAACTACGGCAGTAATTTTTCCCGAGGGCATGCAGCTTTACTGTATGATTAAATGATGATGGTGTCCTCTTGGGTAAAATATTCCGGAGGTAAAATAGTCCCCCATTCGGATCTCCGGGCGGGGACTACTCAAGAGGATGTCGTTATCAGGAGAAAGAAAACTGGTGTTCTACGGATCGGAGCGTGGAATGTCAGATCCCTTAATCGGGCCGGTAGGTTAGAAAATTTAAAAAGGGAAATGGATAGGTTAAAGTTAGATATAGTGTTAATTAGTGAAGTTCGGTGGCAGCAGGAACAAGACTTTTGGACAGGTGAAATCATATAGGGGTAGTGCAGGAGTCAGTTTAGTAATGAATAAAACGGTGGGAGTGCGGGTAAGCTACTACAAACAGCATAGTAAACGCATTATTGTGGCCAAGATAAACACGAAGCCCACGCCTACTGTAGTAGTACAACTTTATATGCCAACTAGCTCTGCAGATGACGAAGAAATTGAAGAAATGTATGATGAAATAAAAGAAATTATTCAGATAGTGACGGGAAACGACAAATTAATAGTCATGGGTGACTGGAATTCGGTAGTAGGAAAAGGGAGAGAAGGAAAAATAGTAGTTGAATATGGATTGGGGCTAAGAAATGAAAGAGGAAACCGCCTAGTAGAATTTTGCACAGAACATATCTTAATCATAGCTAACACTTGGTTCAAGAATCATAAAAGAAGGTTGTATACATGGAAGAAGCCTGACGATACTGACAGGTTTCACATAGATTACATAATGGTAAGACAGAGGTTTAGGAACCAGGCTTTAAATTGTGAGACATTTCCAGGGGCAGATGTGGACTCTGAGCACAATCTATTCGTTATGAACTGTAGATTAAAACTGAAGAAACTGCAAAAAGGTGAGAATTTAAGGAGATGGGGCCTGGATAAACTGAAAGAACCAGAGGTTGTACAGAGTTTCAGGGGGAGCATAAGGGAACAACTGACAGGAATGGGGGAAAGAAATACAGTAGAAGAAGAATGGGCAGCTTTGAGAGATGTAGTAGTGAAGGCAGCAGAGGACGTAGTTGGTAAAAAGACAAGGGCTAGTAGAAATCCTTGGGTAACAGAAGAAATATTGAATTTAATAGATGAAAGGAGAAAATATAAGAATGCAGTAAATGAAACAGGCAAAAAGGAATACAAACGTCTCAGAAACGAGATCGACAGGAAGTGCAAAATGGCTAAGCAGGGATGGCTAGAGGACAAATGTAAGGATGTAGAGGCTTATCTCACTTGGGGTAAGATAGATACTGCCTACAGGAAAATTAAAGAGTCCTTTGGAGATAAGAGAACCACTTGTATGAATATCAAGAACTCAGATGGAAATCCAGTCCTAAGCAAAGAAGGGAAAGCAGAAAGGTGGAGGGAATACTTAGAAGGTCTATACAAGGGCGATGTACTTGAGGACAATATTATGGAAATGAAAGACGAAGAGGATGTAGATGCAGAAGAAATGGGAGATACGATACTGCGTGAAGAGTTTGACAGAGCACTGAAAGACCTGAGTCGAAACATGGCCCCAGGAGTAGACAACATTTCATTAGAACTACTGACGGCCTTGGGAGAGCCAGTCCTCACAAAACTCTACCATCTGGTGAGCAAGATGTATAAGACAGGCGAAATACCCTCAGACTTCAAGAAGAATATAATAAATCCAATCCCAAAGAAACCAGGTGTTGACAGATGTGAAAATTACCAAACTATCAGTTTAATAAGTCACAGCTGCAAAATACTAACGCGAATTCTTTACAGACAAATGGAAAAACTACTAGAAGCCGATCTCGGGGAAGATCAGTTTGGATTCCATAGAAATATTGGAACATGTGAGGCAATACTGACCCTACGACTTATCTTAGATCCTAGATTAAGGAAGGGTAAACCTACGTTTCTAGCATTTGTAGAATTAGAGAAAGATTTTGACAATGTGGAGTGGAATACTCTCTTTCAAATTCTGAAAGTGGCAGGGGTAAAATACAGGGAGCGAAAGGCTATTTACAATTTGTACAGAAAACAGATGGCAGTTATAAGAGTCGAAGGGGACGAAAGGGAAGCAGTGTTTGGAAAGGGAGTGAGACAGGGCTGTAGCCTCTCCCCGATGTTATTCAATCTATATATTGAGCAAGCAGTGAAGGAAACAAAAGAAAAATTCGGAGTAGGTATTAAAATCCATGGAGAAGAAACAAAAACTATGAGGTTTTCCGATGACATTGTAATTCTGTCAGAGACAGCAAAGGACTTGGAAGAGCAGTTGAACGGAATGGACAGTGTCAGGAAAGGAGGGCTTAAGATGAACATCAACAAAAGCAAAACGAGGATAATGGAATGTAGTCTTGTGTGTAATATTGAAACAGTATCAAATAATGTAGTTCATGAAATAAGTACGTGGCTTGTGGAAAATAATTTAATGCTAAATCACACTAAGACTCAGTTTTTACAGTTTCTAAGTCACAATTCAACAAGAACCGATATTTGGATCAGACAGAATGGGCAAATCATAAGTGAGACGGAACAGTTCAATTTCCTAGGCGTTCGGATAGATATTAAGCTGTTGTGGAAAGCCCATGTGCAAGATCTTGTTCAGAAACTAAATGCTGCTTTATTTACCATTAGAACAGTATATGAAATAAGTGACACTTCAACACGAAAAGTAGTCTGATTTGCATATTTTCATACGCTTACGTCGTATGGTATTATTTTTCTGATTCAAAAAGGGTATTTTTGGCTCAAAACGATCTGTTCGAGCTATATGTGGTGTAAGTTCGAGAAC
The DNA here is from genome assembly GCF_023897955.1 of Schistocerca gregaria. Lineage (NCBI taxonomy): Eukaryota > Metazoa > Arthropoda > Insecta > Orthoptera > Acrididae > Schistocerca > Schistocerca gregaria. The sequence goes on from NC_064920.1 coordinate 1,056,989,187, forward strand.
CTCTTGTCGACCCCTATTCAATAGTCTGGGAATTCTGACATTGCCCTCAGAGTAAATATTTTCTTTAATATCGTTTGTTGTTAGCAATATTAGCCTATTCCCAAGAGTTAGCAGCTTTCACTCAGTTAATACTAGGCACAAATCCAATCTGCATGTGGAATGCACTTCCTTGACTCTTGTCCAGAAAGGAGTGCAGTATTCTGCTGCATCCATTTTCCATAAGTTACCACAAGAACTCAAAAATCTTAGTAGTAGCCCAAACTCTTTCAAGTCTAAAGTAAAGAGTTTCCTCATGGCTCACTCCTCCTATTCTGTCGAGGAGCTTCTGGAAGAGCTAAAAATTAAGCAAATTCCAGTGTTACATCTACATCTACATCTACATGACTACTCTGCAATTCACATTTAAGTGCTTGGCAGAGGGTTCATCGAACCACAATCATACTATCTCTCTACTATTCCACTCCCGAACAGCGAGCGGGAAAAACGAACACCTAAACCTTTCTGTTCGAGCTCTGATTTCTCTTATTTTATTTTGATGATCATTCCTACCTATGTAGGTTGGGCTCAACAAAATATTTTCGCATTCGGAAGAGAAAGTTGGTGACTGAAATTTCGTAAAAAGGTCTCGCCGCGACGAAAAACGTCTGTGCTGTAATGACTTCCATCCCAACTCGTGTATCATATCTGCCACACTCTCTCCCCTATAACGTGATAATACAAAACGAGCTGCCCTTTTTTGCACCCTTTCGATGTCCTCCGTCAATCCCACCTGGTAAGGATCCCACACCGCGCAGCAATATTCTAACAGAGGACGAACGAGTGTAGTGTAAGCTGTCTCTTTAGTGGACTTGTTGCATCTTCTAAGTGTCCTGCCAATGAAACGCAACCTTTGGCTCGCCTTCCCGACAATATTATCTATGTGGTCCTTCCAACTGAAGTTGTTTGTAATTTTAACACCCAGGTACTTAGTTGAATTGACAGCCTTGAGAATTGTACTATTTATCGAGTAATCGAATTCCAATGGATTTCTTTTGGAACTCATGTGGATCATCTCACACTTTTCGTTATTTAGCGTCAACTGCCACCTGACACACCATACAGCAATCTTTTCTAAATCGCTTTGCAACTGATACTGGTCTTCGGATGACCTTACTAGACGGTAAATTACAGCATCATCTGCGAACAGTCTAAGAGAACTGCTCAGATTGTCACACAGGTCATTTATATAGATCAGGAACAGTAGAGGTCCCAGGACGCTTCCCTGGGGAACACCTGATATCACTTCAGTTTTACTCGATGATTTGCCGTCTATTACTACGAACTGCGACCTTCCTGATAGGAAATCACGAATCCAGTCGCACAACTGAGACGATACCCCATAGCTCCGCAGCTTGATTAGAAGTCGCTTATGAGGAACGGTGTCAAAAGCTTTCCGGAAATCTAGAAATACGGAATCAACTTGAGATCCCCTGTCGATAGCGGCCATTACTTCGTGCGAATAAAGAGCTAGCTGCGTTGCACAAGAGCGATGTTTTCTGAAGCCATGCTGATTACGTGTCAATAGATCGTTCCCTTCGAGGTGATTCATAATGTTTGAATACAGTATATGCTCCAAAACCCTACTGCAAACCGACGTCAATGATATAGGTCTGTAGTTAAATGGATTACTCCTACTACCCTTCTTGAACACTGGTGCGACCTGCGCAATTTTCCAATCTGTAGGTACAGATCTATCGGTGAGCGAGCGGTTGTATATGAGTGCTAAGTAGGGAGCTATAGTATCAGCGTAATCTGAAAGGAATCTAATCGGTATACAATCTGGACCTGAAGACTTGCCCGTATCAAGCGATTTGAGTTGCTTCGCAACCCCTAAGGTATCTACTTCTAAGAAACTCATGCTAGCAGATGTTCGTGTTTCAAATTCTGGAATATTCCATTCGTCTTCCCTGGTGAAGGAATTTCGGAAAACTGCGTTCAATAACTCCGCTTTAGCGGCACAGTCGTCGATAACAGTACCATCAGCACTGCGCAGCGGAGGTATTGACTGCGTCTTGCCGCTTGTGTACTTTACATACGACCAGAATTTCTTCGGATTTTCTATCAAATTTCGAGACAATGTTTCATTGTGGAACCTATTAAAGGCATCTCGCATCGAAGTACGTGCCAAATTTCGCGCTTCTGTAAATTTTAGCCCATCTTCGGGATTTCGCGTTCTTCTGAACTTCGCATGTTTTTTCCGTTGCCTCTGCAACAGCGTTCGGACCTTTTTTGTGTACCACGGGGGATCCGTTCCATCTCTTACCAATTTATGAGGTATGAATATCTCAATTGCTGTTGCTACTATATCTTTGAATTTGAGCCACATCTCGTCTACATTCGCATAGTCAGCTCGGAAGGAATGGAAATTGTCTTTTAGGAAGGCTTCTAGTGGCACTTTATCCGCTTTTTTAAATAAAATTATTTTGCGTTTTTTTCTGATGGATTTGGAAGAAATGGTATTGAGCCTAGCTACAATGACCTTGTGATCACTAATCCCTGTATCAGTCATGATGCTCTCTATCGGCTCTGGATTGTTTGTGGCTAAGAGGTCAAGTGTGTTTTCGCAACCATTTACAATTCGCGTGGGTTCGTGGACTAACTGCTCGAAATAATTTTCGGAGAATGCATTTAGGACAATCTCGGAAGACGTTTTGTGCCTACCACCGGTTTTGAACAAGTATTTTTGCCAACATACCGAGGGTAGGTTGAAGTTCCCACCAACTATAACCGTATGAGTGGGGTGTTTATTTGTTACGAGACTCAAACTTTCTCTGAACTGTTCCGCAACTGTATCATCGGAGTCTGGGGGTCGGTAGAAGGAGCCAATTATTAACTTAATTCGGCTGTTAAGTATAACCTCCACCCATACCAATTCGCACGGAGTATCTACTTCGACTTCACTACAAGATAAACCACTACTGACAGACACAAACACTCCACCACCAATTCTGCCTAATCTATCTTTCCTGAACACCGTCTGCAGAACTTATTTCAGGCTTTAGCCAGCTTTCTGTACCTATAACGATATCAGCTTCTGTGCTTTCTATTAGCGCTTGAAGCTCAGGGACTTTTCCAGCGCAACTACAACAATTTACAACTATAATTCCGTTGTTGATTTTCTTTATTTGAACTTACGTACGATTTGTCACATGAATACGTTTTTTTATATTTCATTTTATCTGTTTCTAATATCGTGTTATAATTTCATGTATTGACTCATTCCATGACCATGGAGACTTGTCCTTAATTTGGTCCCACGGAACAATAAATAAATAAATAAAATAAATAAATAAATTAAGTCGGGTGATGCTGAGGGAATTATATTAGGAAATGAGACACTTAAAGCAGGAAAGGAGTTCTGCTATTTGGGAAGCAAAATAACTGATGATGGTCGAAGTAGAGAGGATATAAAATGTAGACTGGCAATGGCAAGGAAAGAGTTTCTGAAGAAGAGAAGTTTATTAACATCGAGTATAGATTTAAGTGTCAGGAAGTCGTTTCTGAAAGTATCTGTATGGAGCGTAGCTACGTATGGAAGTGAAACATGGACGATAACTAGTTTGGACAAGAAGAGGATAGAAGCTTTCGAAATGTGGTGCTACAGAAGAATGCTGAAGATTAGATGGGTAGATCATATAACTAATGAGGAGGTATTGAATAGAATTGGGGAGAAGAGAAGTTTATGAGACAACTTGACTAGAAGAAGGGATCGGTTGGTAGGACATGTTCTGAGGCATCAAGGGATCACCAATTTAGTATTGGAGGGCAGCATGGAGGGTAAAAATCGCAAAGGGAGACCAAGAGATGAATACACTAAGCAGAGCCAGAAGGATGTAGGTTGCAGTAGGTACTGGGAGATGAAGAAGCTTGCACAGGGTAGAGTAGCATGGAGAGCTGCATCAAACCAGTCTCAGGACTGAAGATCACAACAACAACTACAATGTCATGGTTAACACAATCAAATACTTTCGATAAGTCACAGAAAATTCCTATTGGTGACATTTTACTGTTTAAAGACTCTATTATGTGGACAGTTTCTCGCCCTCAGATGGCTTGCTTCTACATCTACATTACATTACTTTACATAGCAGCATGTGCGGTCCTCTCTTTCTGCTTTGCTTATACAGTCTAATATTAATGCCTTATGAAGACTTCTTTTCCTGACACTTAGATAACTATACATTTAATTCCTATTCAATGCTCATCTGTCTTCACCTGTGCCGCCGTCGTCTGATCTGCTGTCTCATCTGTCTCGCTCGTATTGTCTGTGGAACCATTCGTTGACTTGCACCTTACTGCTTGTTCTCTCGTCATTGTGAGTACCCTTCATGCAGCGCTCTGGATACTCTGTTTGCAAAGTCACTCAGATTGGCTCACAGGGTTTAATATCTAAGTGACTGTGTTATGTCGTCGTGTAAATGAGCTAATCGTCTCTCCTGTGACGAACGTTCACAGTAAAAAGTATGTTTTCTGGCTCCCTCTCTCTCAACAGGCACAATCAGCCTCCTGGCCGAGGTTTACAAGCAACGTTTGAGTGGTCCACGACCGGTTAATAAATAAACTATGCCCCAGCTGCTATTAACATATATCGCTCCCTGATATTGGGGAAGAATTCAGATGCCCCATGGGTCTTTTCCCAGTTGTCCCTCTCCCTTTTCCATGAATTCACTCTCCGGGTTTTGAGCACTCTCACAGTCTGTACGAGGTCTTTCAAAAAATTCCGGAACATTCGTAATTTCGCGCCAATGGCGTGCTGGAAGTAAATGCGGTTGGCATCCCTGCACACTCCTGTGTTTAATGTGTAACTGCTGGAAGTTTCATTGCTGCATGTTTGTCAGTTAGTGTTCAGTGCTGTGTTGAGTAGAACGTTTTGTCACACATTTTGCGAATTTCGAGATGGCAAAGTGAGAGGAGCAATGCGCCTGCCTTAAATGTTGCGTGCAAATCCAAGAAAACCTTAACAGACACAAATGATTCAGGAAGCCTGCAGTGATGAGTGTCTAAGCCGATTAGGTGTTACGAATGGTTCACACGGTAATTTCAAACACGTACCCGACTCATACGATTACAGTTGGTGGTGACTTTAATTTACCCTCTACATGTTGGCGAAAATACATGTTTAATTCCGGAGGTGCGCATAAAACATCATCCGAAATTGTGCTAATCACACTCTCTGAAAATTATTTCGAGCAGTTAGTTCATGGGCCCAAGTGACTAGTATAGGTTGTGAAAACACATTTGACCGCTTCGCAACAAATAATCCTGAGTTAATAACGAGCATCATAACGGATACAGGGATTAGTGAACACAGGGTTGTCGTAGCAAGACTGAATATTGTAACCCCCAAATCCTCCACAAATAAAATAAAAGTATACCTATTAAAAAAAAGAACATAAAAATTCACTTGACGCCTTCCTGAGAGACAATCTCCACTCCTTCCAAATTAACAACGTAAGTGTAGACCAGATGTAGCCTGAATTCAAAGAAATAGTATCGGCAGCAATTGAGAGATTTATACCAAATAAATTAACAAACGACGGAGTTGATCCTCCTTGGTACACAAAACGGGTCAGAACAATTTGAGTAGCCGTCTTAGGTTGTTTGCAGATGATGCTGTCGTTTATCGGCTAATAAACTCATCAGAAGATTAAAATAAATTGCAAAGGGACCTAGAAAAGATATCTGTATGGGGCGAAAATTGGCAATTGACCTTAAATAACGAAAAGTGTGAGATCATCCATATGAATGCTAAAACAAATCCGTTCAACTTCGGTTACACCATGCATCAGTCAAATCTAAAGGCCGTAAATTCAATTAAATACCTATTAATTACAATTGCGAACAACTTAAATTGGAAGGGACACACAGAAAATGTTGTGGGGAAGGATTACAAAAGACTGCGTTTAGTTGGCAGGACATTTAGATAATGTAACAGATCTACTTAGGAGACAACCTACAGTACCGCTCTTCCGTTCACTTTTAGAATACTGGTGCGCAGTGTGGGATCCTTACCAGACAGGATTGATGGCGTACATCGAAAAAGTTCAAAGAAAGCAGCACGTTTTGTATTATCGCGAATAGGGGAGAGAGTGTCACTGATTTGATACAGGATATCATTAAAACAAAGGCGTTTTTCGTTGCGGCGGAATCTTCTCACGGAATGCCAATCACCAACTTTCTTCTCCGAATGCGAAAATATTTTGTTGACACCGACCTATATAGGGAGAAACGATCACCGTAATAAAATAAGGGAAATCAGAGCTCGTACGGAAAGATATAGGTGTTCGTTTTTTCCGCGCGCCATACGAAATTGGAATACTAGAGAATTGTGAAGGTGGTTCGATGAACCACCTGCGGGCATGTGATTTCCAGAGTATCTACATCTACATTTATACTCCGGAAGCTACCCAACTGTGTGTGGCGGAGGGCACTTTACGTGCCGCTGTCATTACCTCCCTTTCCTGTTCCAGTCGCGTATTGATCGCGGGAAGAATGACTGTCTGAAAGCCTCCGAGCGCGCTCGAATCTCTCTAATTTTACATTCGTGATCTCCTCGGGAGGTATAAGTCGGGGGAAGCAATATATTCGATCCTCATCCAGAAACGCACTCTCTCGAAACCTGGCGTGCAAGCTACACTGCGATGCAGAGCGCCTCTCTTGCAGACTCTGCCACTTGAGTTTGCTAAACATCTCCGTAACGCTATCACGGATACCAAATAACCCTGTGACGAAACGCGCCTCTCTTCTTTGGATCTTCTCTATCTCCTCCGTCAACGCAATCTGGTACAGATACCACACTGATGAGCAATACTCAAGTATAGGTCGAACGAGTGTTTTGTAAGCCACCTCCTTTGTTGATGGACTACACTTTCTAAGGACTCTCCCAATGAATCTCAACCTGGCACCCGCCTTACCAACAATTAATTTTATATTATCATTCCACTTCAAATCGTTCCGCACGCATACTCCCAGATATTTTACAGAAGTAACTGCTACCAGTGTTTGTTCCGCTATCATATAATCATACCATAAAGGATCCTTTTTTCTATGTATTTGCAATACATTACATTTGTCTATGTTAAGGGTCAGTTGCCACTCCCTGCACCAAGTGCCTATCCGCTGCAGACCTTCGTGCATTTCGCTACAATTTTCTAATGCTGGAGCATCCATGTAGATGTAGATACATGATTTTTAAAACATGATTTATGTGTCATTCAACTTAAAAGTAAGTTTACATTATCTGACGCATACGTAACACTATTTTCTTCTTCAGACATCTTCTTGAGCTGCCAAAGAGATGGGCAATTGTATATTTCCAAGTTACAGATTCCATCATGCTTGTAAATTATGTGCATCCATGAAACCTTCTCATTGCCTCTGATGTACACAATTATGTGTTAGTGGTCAAAAATTTGTACCTATGTCACCAAATCTTTGTAAGCCATCTCTGGATCATCCCAGCTTATTGTATGGAAATCACGAGTTAACTGTAAAACAGTTCTTCGAGTCTTGGAACGCTTCAGATCTCCGAACATTTTCGGTGATGGGACAGTTGTGAAGAACTTGGTGATGTCGCATAAATCATTTGTGGTCCGACTCCGTAGCGCAACCGTAGCGTTATCGCCAAGCACGCAAGGGCGCCCGGGTTCGATTCCCGGCATGGGGTGGGTATTATGTGTTCATCACGATTTGCAATGCGGCGGCCGAACCCCGAAGGAGATATCCCAGCCAATAAATGCCATACGATTTTCAATCATTTGTGAATGTGACAAAAGCAGTATCCCTAAATACAAACTGTCCATATTCATTGTAGAAGCCTTGAGTGTCTATAATGAGCAGGCGTGAGGGTGGGGAGGGGGGCAAGCCATGATATCTGCCCCAAGTAGCAGTTTCAGGGGATGCCGAATTCAAATTCTTGAAGAAAAATAAATCTTGTATCACAAAGCGCCTAGCATCCAGTGCATGTTTATCTATCGACTATTCATATAATTTTGAAACGCATTGCTGTAAGTTTTTGAATACATTCTAAGTTGACATCTGAACGACTCATAAGCTGATTTTTGAACGCCTGCGTAGTGTATGTAGTGTCTCTGCCGGGGTAATCCCCATCGGGTCTAGAAATAAAAAACATTCCCACGGACAAAAGCAGAAACGGCTATATTAGCTGAACCGAATAAGCCTGAACCGGTGAATCCAATTGCTTTTTGTTCATGTGGTTGATTCGGTGTGCGAATGATCAGCGTTGTTATAATTATTAGTGACCTGAGTGGAAATAAACAACTAACAGGAATAACAGGTAACAAAGAGTACATATTATTTTTTTAGTATATCCGAGAAAATTAAAGTTTGACAGACAATTTTTGCCAAATCGCTACACTATTAAGGGCCAGTTGTACAGTCCGCGGTTAGCAGCCGTCTAAGTTCTGATTTCAGGATAGCACGGAAAACGCGTTGAACGAACACGAAATAACGCCTAACTGGAGAATAAACGCGGAACAACTAAACTGGTGATTCTGGCAGGGTTAGTGAATTAACCGGAGCGTATATTTTGACAATGCTAGGAATACTTAGAGAGTTAGTGATGGCAAGATTGTTTGTTAGAATGAGGAAGGGGAAGAACCGCGGGCATCAGACAAATTAAATGGAAGAATATGATGATGCCAAATTTATATAAAAATTTCATAATACTTCTTTTCTATCTTGTGCTCGAGAAACTGGAGCATATGAATGAAATGTGAAACTACTTGCTAACTTAAAACTCTTTGCTTGTAGTAGGCCTAACAGGCCTTTGATATCGGTAGTTCATGAATTATATTCTGTTGTGCTATTTATGTAAATGAGGTAGATAAAAATGACCATTTGTGCCTACAGTGCAAATTTTTTTAAGTTTTCTTATTGTCCACGTTACAAATAATATCAACCAGTATTCATTGAGAGTTTTTTTTAGGGCGGTGACTAGGACCAACAGAGGCACCACAAAACATAGTAACTTCCACGGTCCTGAACATAGATCTGATGGCTTCCATTACATAAAATACACGTTTGAATTGCATAGAGCGAAATACAGTAAAGTGTGATAGAAGAATGCTGTATGAAGAGGTGTGGCACTGCACTTTGGCACAGCTAATACCGAATATGTTTCTTACATTTCCTTGGACATATATGATCTTTCCAGAAAGATGTGTGCTACAAGATGAACATATTCTTGAAAAATCTATTTTAAAAAAGATTTATGACATCCTATATCAAATTTTTGCTCCAGTTCAGAAATAATGTAGATCTGGGGCCGATAATGATGTTTGCTTTCTCAAGGCTGATCGTGAACTGTCCTGAATGTGAAACAAGAGCTACACGTTTATACAGCTCTTAACACATTTCTCTGATTGGTGAATAATTAATAACAACTCATGTAGCAATAATGTGTATCCTACATTGTCTTTGGGGAAATTTTCTGATGATACAAATTATCCACCATCGACGCCCTTGTAGCAAGAAGGATGGAACGTTACACCTGTATCATATAACAAACTACACATGTTTTTACCTAGTCCAGCTTTAAGTAATTCTATGGGTAAAACTCTGAGTCTTGGTAAACTTTTGCAGTGCTTAGTTTACAACTGTTGAATACATTCAAATCCTCTTTTCAGGTTTCCCTTCCCGTAAATTTGCAACGCAAGTAAAAAGCTAAGGGGGCTGTAATTGAACAACTATTTCAATGGACCATGTCTGCCTGGAGGTAGCTGGTGGAATTTGATATTCAAACAGTTCCCATGAGTGTAAAGTTAGTGACAATTGAATACCAGAATCCACTACCTTTAAAGATTTTAAACATTCTTGATCAGTTACAGGTATACATGAGGCATATTCCATACTAATTACCCGTGCACAATTTTATTCTCTTTGAGGTCACCCTCCTTTGCTGGAATGTAAGAGTTATTATCCATCGCAATCTGTACCGGAATTGGTTCCTACTTTGCAGTCATAATCACATGTTTCATGTGTTCGAAGTATCCCATTAGCATCTTGAGTGGAAAACACACAACTAAAGTGACCGTAGTCATATGCCAATCCATATATGAACCATCCTCGCTTTTGTAAACCATTCAACTCCAAGTCAATGCAGAAACATATGTTTTAAGGGTCAGTGCAATTCCAGCATCGAACAACATGGACTTTCTATTTAAAGGATTATGCACCAATATGTAACTATGTTAGTATATTGCCGACCATGGACAAGTTCTCATCCATGCCAGGCATTCAGTCCAGTAGGATGGGGATGCGTCAGCAGACATCCATTCGTATGAGGATGCAAAAATCGAAACACTCAACAAAGTTTCAGTGCAAAATTAACATATGAGGATGCAAAAATCGAAACACTCAACTAAGTTTCAGTGCAAAATTAACAGAACTGGATAGTTTTACCAGGACAACAGTTATGAAAGGTCAGACATATGAATCCCAGTTGAAACAGATGAATGAAAGAATCCATTGAGGTGAACCATATGTCGAGGAAAAAACTGAAGCAATCAGTTAAAGTCTCGATACAAGATTAATGGAATCAGACAGGTACATCAAGGGAATACCTATGAAAGCTGAATTATATTATTGTGTGATGGAGGACATGAATGAAAGAACTTGCGGCTGAGATAGAACTGTTCAAAAAAAAAGGAACAACCCATCACCAGTCTGAGGATATATAAATTGTGTTCTATTTCAAAACCTGTTTAGTCAACAATACATAAAGTTATCAAGACACAAAAGGTTATTAGGCAGCAATTATTATTGCTAAAATTAGGAAAGCTGCAATGAGACCAGTGCATCTCGGAAACATGTAAACCGAGAGCCTTAAACAGCTCTTATGCACACCGAATAAGACTAATGGAGGTAGAAGAGCAGTAGAAGAAAGTGGATATCTTATTACTGGTTCCATTTCCCATCACAGAAATACTGAAGTAGGTGGAATACACAGTGCCAGCAGGGAACAACTGTATATTCTGGATAAGAACTGTATAAGTTTAACCAAGTACACACTACAAGTTAGCAAGTGATCATTTGAAAGAACACCAGATATAGTGGATTTAATATACTTAAAAACTTCAAATACTGACAAGTATATGCTGTAAGAGGTAGAAATTTTTACTGAAAAAGTATTTTTGAGTAACGTATGTAGTAAAGGTTACACACCAGGTAGATGAATAAAAAACCCCAGTGGTAGGAAATATCAAAATATTATTAAACTTGCATTAGCTGGTGCACCTATCTCCATTCAGCATTAAAGAACGAATAATTAGTCTCTACAGTATATACACTATGTGATCAAAAGTATCCGGACACCTTGCTGAAAATGATTTACAAGTTCGTGGTGTCCTCCATCGGTAATGTTGGAATTCAATATGGTGTTGGCCCACCCTTAGCCTTGATGACAGATTCCACTCTCGCGGGCATACGTTAAATCCGCTGCTGTAAGGTTTCCTGGGAATAGCAACCCATTCTTCATGAAGTGCTGCACTGAGGAGAGGTATCGATGTCGGTCGGTGAGACCTGGCACGAAGTCGGCATTCCAAAACATCCCAAAGGTGTTCTATACGATTCAGATCGGGACTCTGTGCAGGCCAGTCCATTACAAGGACAGTATTGTCGAGTAATCACTCCGCAACAGGCCGTGCATTATGAACAGGTACTGGATCGTGTTGAAAGATGCAATCACCATCCTCGAATTACTCTACAACAGTGGGAAGCAAGTAGGTGCTTAAAACGTCAATGTAGGCCTCCGAATTTTACTGTTGGCACTATTCCGACAGATAACGTTCACTGGCCATTCACCATACCCTCACCCTGTCATCGGATCGCCACATTGTGTACCGTGATTCTTCACTCCACACAACGTTTTTCCATTGTTCAGTTTTCCACTGTTTGCGCTCCTTACACCAAGCGAGGCGCCATTTGGCATTTACCAGCATGATGTGTGGCTTATAAGCAGCCCTTCGACCATGAAATGCAAGTTTTCTCACCTCCCACCTAACTGTCACAGTACCTGCAGTGGAGTATGATGCAGTTTGGAATGCCTGTATGATGGTCTCGATAGATGTCTGCCTCTTACACATAACGACTCTCTTCAACTGTTGGCGGTCTCTGTCAGTCAACAGACGAAGTCGGCCTCTATGCTTTTATGCTCTACATGTCCTTCGCATTTCCACTTCACTATCACATCGAAAGCAGTGGACCGAGGGGTGTTTAGCAGTGCGGAAATTCTGCGTACAGACATATGACACACGTTTGAACTCTGTGAGTTCCGTGGAGTGCCCATTCTTCTCTCTCACGATGTCTAATGACAAGGGGAGACCGGGGCACGTTTTCCACCTTTTTACATTTTTATTTTTGTACTTATTATTTTTATCAGTTTTGAGGTAAACAACGGATCATTGTGTTTCCTATACCTTTATGTACAGTTTTGTACAAATATTTTTGACAATAGTAAATACCCTTCTTGGCAGCAAATGATTTTGTCTCACCATGTTGCGTTGCCTCGTATGCTGGGCAAGTTTTCCAGCTTACTTAAAATGTACAGGGGCAAATTTTCCAACTATACTTCAAATGGTAAAACAGAGATAATTATCTTGATTTCCCGGAATATGTATTTTTATTATGGATTTACAATACTTTACACAAGAAGGATAGCAAAAGTGACCACATTAAATAAAGAGAAATGCCACTTAAAGGTAATACAAAATATGTCACTTAAATGTTTTACAAATGCAGACATTTTTTAACGATACTCATACTCACTGTGTGAATCAATGTAAGCAAACAAAAAAAATGCAATATTCCCTTTCGTACAGTCTTCATGCGCTCCTATCATTTGCTTTAGACTTGGCGTAAGACTCAAGGCAATAAATGCATAAACAATATTCATCTTCTTCATCAGCAGTGGAATTTAGCTTCAGTTCCTTTGTGAGATTTTGTTTTACTGCTTTTTTTGTTTGAAAAGGATAATAAAAACAGTTTCCTGGCTGGGATTCGCTTTTGTTTTTTCTTGTCTCTGTTATTTGCTTCATTTTGCGGTTTCCATTTTTTAGATAAATCATTTTCGATTTTCAGTTGATTTTTAATTGGAGTATCAGTCAGTAAAGCTGACTTCCTTTTTTTCCTTCCATGTCGTGTTTTCCTCCTATGTGCCGCCTTCTCAGTAGGCCTGATTTCTTCTGGTGTTGGCCAAGTTTGTTTGGACGTAGAAGGAACGCCTTCCTGACAACCAAGAGGAACAGCTTCTTCGGGAATGCTAGTCTGTGTTGGTGTAGTAGGAGTTGATGAATTCGATGGGTTCAAATGGAGGCTGTGATCAGTCGTTTTTTCTGGTAAGTTTGAATCCAGTCCCGGACTGATAGGCCATTCAGAATTTGATAATGTAGGAGCTGGTCTGTCTGTAAAGTATGATGGCATAAAATCTGAGTCTGCAAAAATTTCAGGATTAAGTGGAAAAATTTCTGAAACTTTAAAACCTGCCATAATATTGACTGGTGTTAATGCCTGTGGTGCAGCTCTTCCCAATATAGATGGGATATCATAAACTGTCATAGATCTTTTGTTTGTGCACACCCATGCATCACAAGCTGTGTTAATTTTCTTTTTGAGAGCCCCAAACACACTGCGATCTCAGGGCTGCAGCTTATGGCTGCAGTGAGATGGGAAAGACAACAATGTGACATCGTTATCTTTGAAACAGTCTAATGCTTCTGCTGGTAGATGGGAATCATGATTGTCCAGAAGAAGCAGACTTGGTCGTGTTACAGAACAATGTGCATAATTTACAAAGTGCTTGGCGAACTTCACAAAAATTTTTTCCATCATCCAGCCTGATGGGTTTGCATCACCGTCACATCCAGAAGGGCCATCACGTAGAAAGTGTTGATGAAATTTCACCCTGGGGAAAATCAGAAATGGTGGGATGGTGTTTCCTGCAGCGTTTACAGCAAATACTGGCGTCATCGATGTTCCTCTTACAATGGCAACTGTCTAACAACAAGATCATTGAAAGTGGTTGTAATAATTATAATTTGACTGCGATTTGAACTGTATTATAAGTAAAAATTTAATACACAACAAAATTAACTTTGGGACAAACCGAAATCATTATATTTGCTTGACAATTACTTCTGTTCCTTACAGTTTTAAAATATGCATGAGGTGTGTGTGTGTGTGTGTGTGTGTGTGTGTGTGACCTAATCATTATGTGTAAAAGAATATCATAAAAATGATGGGTAGACAGTCATATTTTTCGCTGTCAGTGGGTATTATGAGTAAAAAACTAACTCGTTTTGCACTACATTGAAAGACCGCACATGGAATCCATTAAACAAGCAAACAATTAACTATCATCTGCGAATAACTCCAGGGAATGGTAACTGATAACATCGAAAACCACCAATATCTCGACAAGTAACAGTTACCGTCATTTTAAGGCGTTTTCTAATTCGTGCCTTGAGAATGACAAGGGTTATATGCAGAAATATTGGACTTTCGGCGAATTTATATTCTCGAAGGTATAAAAATTTTTGAACGCATTCTAAGTTGATTTATGAGTGAAGCATATACTTATTTTTCAATGTGTTCATAGTGTATATGATGTCTCTGCCAGGGGGGAATCCCCACTGCATCTAGAAATAAAATATCTTCCCACACACAAAACGGGACAGGGCTTTATGAGCTGAGCCGAATATACTCAAATGGGCGATTGCCGATCGCTGTTTGTTTATTTGGATGATTCGGTGTGTGAATGGTAAGCATTGTTATAATTATTAGCAAAATCCATAGAGTCAGACTACCAGAGCAAAAATATAAACAGGAATAACAGGTAAGAAAGATTACATATTGTGTTCTTGGTGTATCCAAGAAAATGAAATTTTAACAGAAAATTTTTGCCAGTTCACTACACAGTTAAGGGCCAGTTTACAGTGCACAGTTAGCAGGCACTTTAAGTTCTATTTTCGGAACATTGTGTGCACATAATAATGTATAACCAGAAATGTGGGATAATTAAACCGGTGATTCTGACAGGATCAATAAAGTTAACCAGAGAATAAGTTTTGACAGTGGCAGCAACAGTTACAGAATTAGTGATGACAAGATTGTTAGAACGAAGAAGGAGAAGAAACGGTGACATCACACATACTATATGGAAGAATACGACTATTCCAAATTTATGCAATAATTTCGAACTACGGTACTATTACATTTCCGATCTCATGCTTTGAAACTTGAGAATATAAATGAAATGGGAAATTGTTTCCCAGCATAAAACTTTTTGCTTGTAGTAGGCCTAATAGGCAATAGATATTGGTACTGTACTATGTGAATTATATTGTGTCATGTTATTTACGTAATTGAGGTAGATCAAAATGACCACTTGTGCCTTGCTGCAATATTGCAAAGGCCTATTTCGTTTTATCTAGCAAACAGTGACAAAATAAACATATATTGAGAAACCACGCCGCTCAATCGTATTAACAGCTTTTTAGCATTATACAATGATATTTCGATTTTTCATGTAGCAAAACGTTTGACGACCTTTGTCGAGGTAATAGATTCTTTTGCAGAGGGGAAAGCACACCATGTAAAGCTGTAGCAAGATTACAGAGAAAAAATGCTGGGACCTAAGTATTGAAGAAATGTGTACCGTAGCCTATTGTGTTGCTTGTCTCTTGCCCTGAGTGGTTTTATGTTTCCTGTATTTAATTTTAAGTCACAAAAAAGAGAACGTTACTAGCTAATAGGGAATAAAGAGTGCGAATTTTCTGAAGACTTTTTATTCTCCTGGTCACAAATAATACCACCCAGTATTAATTGTGAGTCTTTTTTTAAAGGGTTTAGGATGTCAAACCGGCCAGCTGGGAGCGGGGGAGGCATCACATTCTGAAGACGTTCCCTGCTTTATTTCTTCTTCTTTTTAACTGTTTCTTCTACTACAAAGGTTAAGCCGAATTATTTGTTTAAATAATGAAATTAACATATCCAGTTATGCAAACAATACTTTTAAAATAATTGTTAATTATGTTGGAATTAATTAAGGGCTGGCTTTCCTAACATGTATTTGAATACAGCCTAATATATCCTTTAATACTATTTCAAATGTTTATAATTAGTACAGAATTTAGATTTGTTTATATGTCAACAACAGAATTTAAGTTACCATACGAAACAATTACTGATTTCATCCTGTACCAGAGGATACTAACTAAGCATAGTCAAAATAAATTAGAAAAGCAATTACATACATAAAACTAAGCACAAAACATAGATCTGTTGTTACGTTCTTTGAAACTGAGGGCCAACTTTTCTCTTGTATGAAAATACAGATTATACACATGTATGTTAATGGTAATTAGGTTAAAGTGAAATTTAAGAAGGCAGATCTCAAAACAAGATGGGAAGTAAAATTATCCCAGCTTGCTTCGTCACAACATGACATTTTAGTTTCCTCTGTCATTAATATAGGTTTGATGGTTTCCATTACAAAATACACACATTTGAGTGCCACAGACTGAAGTACAGTGATGCATCAGAAGAGTGCAGTGTGAAGAGGTGTGGCACTACACTTTGGCACAGTTAACACCATATAACATCTCATACATTTCCTTAAACATATATGCTTTATATATCAAAATTTTCAGAAAGCTGTCCACTACAAAATGAACATATTTTTTAATTTTTTTAAAAATGTTTGACTTCCTATACCAAATTCTCGAGAGAGGGAGGGTCGCCACTAGCAAATTTTTGTCCCCGTTTGGAAATATTGTAGATCCAGGCCTCCTGAATGGTAGTCACTGCTGTTTTTCTTTTACATAAATACAAGTTTACTCTCAGGATGAAAACGAGAAGAAGAGCCAGCATGCAGAATAATTATATTTAAAACTGTGAGTACCATCACTCTTCTTCGAGTAGGTGTTCCTGGAATGACTATGATTGACCAATGTTTCATCAAGGTAATACACTGTTGAGCTACCTCCTTCCCTTGTATCTTGAATCTTTATATGGGATATGTAGTTCATGCTGACCTATATCACGTCTTTGAACTAAAAGCTCTCTTCTTAACATATCTGGAACCAATGTCTTTGCAATCCCGCGTTCGGCCATCTTGATTTAGGTTTTCCGTGACTTCCCTAAATCACTCCAGGCAAATGCCGGGATGGTTCCTTTGAAAGGGCACAGCCGACTTCCTTCCCTGTCCTTCCCTAATCCGATTAGACCGATGACCTTACTGTCTGGTCTCCTCCCCGAAACAACCCAACCCAACCAATGTCTTTTAAAATTCTCTACATTGTGAAAGATTGGCTTTGAAGTCAATTTTCTCCTGCTTAGCTGTAACAAGTTTTTGTGATGTCAGGCATTTCCCATTCAAATGAAGCATATTAAAACATCATTGTTAAAACCATCCATTTGTGTTATAGGTTTCTTGCAATTTTGATGCCTTCCAGGCAGCATGAAACCAACTTTTTCTATGGTTCCTACAGCTCGTTTACAATTTTCTTATTTATTTTGTTTATTTAGTCCTTCAAATCCTATATGTATAGAATATATGTATATAGGATATTGGACATGGTTAGGTATTTACAAGATAAAATACAGTTTGTATTGCAATCCTAAGGACTAGATTTTGAAGTAATTTAGCAAAGATTCACAAATACAAAGTAGAATATTAATAAAGCATCTTTATTTTTGTTGTTTGGCTTTTATATATCCTGTCAGACTGTAAAAGCAATGATCAATTAAATATCTCTTGCTACACCACATGTTTCTGCAGTGCATTCTTGTGTCTTCAGATGCTAACAGTAGGAGACCTGCTTTCAAATTCATGTTGGAAAAAGTTATAAATGTGATAAATTATACCCCCCCCCCCCCCCACACCTGCCTATGAAGAACTTGACATTTATTGTCATCATCTGACTTTTTTTTCATTGCACTAAAACATTTACAGATACACAATCACAGCTATACTACTACAAGGGAAAAAAAACTGACAGTTGAATGAGCAATTCTTTTGTTGCGAAGTACAGCAAGCAGGAGAATCATTCTTGCTGTTCAGCTATAACTTGGTGCTAGCTCCCTGGAAAGAGAATGAATATTACACGCTGCCAGCAGCTAATGGAGGGGGACGCACAGAACAGCTGAAAATTGGGCTGCCTTCCTACATGTCATGGACGTTAGTACTGTTGACACCATAAAAACTTGTGGTACTTTAATGTGAATGAAAATTTAGTAAATAAGAACTAAAAATTTAACAAAGAAGTTGCTTGAGAAGAAAATACATCTGAACTGTCATATATAGGCTAGTAAACACAAAAATTGCTAATAGTTGTATGACAGTAAACAAAACAAATATGGTAGCTCCAAAACAAAACTTCAGCTACCCCCAATGATTATACAAAAATACTCTTTAAATTGCGGATAAGATCTAGAAAGCAGTGAAGTGTTTACATCTCAAAATAAACATGTACTTAAACATATCATCAGCCCAAAATGTGTGAAATATGTTTGCAGTCAGAATAAACAAGGAACAAAAGAGGCAGTACTTAGAAGAACCAACAGGTAACAAATGGTAAAACGATGAATCTAGGAATATAGTACAACTCCCTATGCATTACTCCCACAGGTATTGTAATGATAAGGTTAGATTCGTTACGATGTGCACAAAGCCCTTTAAACAGTCATTCTTCCTGCACTCCATACATGAATGGTACAGGACAACTGGTACCCTCTGTCATACACTTCACAGTGGTTTTCAGAGTAATGATGTAGAAGAGTAAAGCTTTGATACAGGCTCCCATAGCATACTACCTAAATATAAAGCTACATCACTATAGAATAAGAGGGAATGCTCTTGAATTACTAAAGTCCTACCTATAAGTAAAAGGAATCAGAAAATCAGTAATCAGATTGTCTACCAGTCACTAAAGGAGTGCCCCAGAGCTCAGTTCTTGGACCCTTTTCGTTTATTATACTTGTTTTTGTAAATAACATGCTGTGTCTTCTGTGAAGATAATTCTACACTAATTGCTACAAGACAGCATCTTGGAGGAATGATATTTTACCACAGCAACAATAACAGACATATGCAACACATGGTTGCACACAAATGATAGAAAGCAGAAGACATATTGTTAAATATGGACCAGAACAGGACAATAAGACAGCAATACTTCTTGGTTTTCATATTAACCAAATATTTTGATGGGGTACTCATAAAGAAAAAATATGCAATATGCTTTCAGATAGTATAGCCTACCTCATGCATAAACTGAGAGGCCATATCAGAAAAAAACGCTTTTATTATAAGACTTCTACAATTCACATCTGGTCCTTGGAATTCTAATATGAGGAAATTCCAGTGGTGCAAAAGCAATATTTAAATGACAGAAAATGGCTGTAACATGTGTTACAGACCGTGCACCACATGTATCTTGTAGAAATTACTTTAAGGAGCTTAATATTATAGCAGTATCAAGTTTTATTTATAGTTTCCTGGTCTATACTAAGGAAAATATAAATCAGTTTAATCATATAGACTCAGGATATCAGCATGATGCAAGAGATGCATATACAGTTCCTACACCATACACCAGAATAGTGAAGATCCATCACAGCTATTAACATCTTGGGATCATCTTAAAAGGGCAATGAAGCACAGATATTTCAGAGAACTTGAGTTATTCAGTACCTTCAATCATCCATTGTCAAGTACCTTCTTTGTGCTGGAAACAGAACATTTTATGGACAGTGCTGACACGTATAGTGCATCCTGTCTTCTTAAATAGCTTTTACAGGTTGTTAAGAAACTCACTGCAGTAAGTGTGTCAAGTTCTAATAGCCAGAAAACCTCAGTGCCCCTGCACCTTGACAAGAAAATCAGAGCAATTTGACCTCATACTGAAGCATATCAATAGTTGTTTTTCTTGTGCACTGGAGTGGTGGTCAGATGAAGCTTTACCTATGGGTGCCCACAAATGGGCCTATTGATAGAGTCTGCCTGTTGCCACTAGCAGAATATGTCATTGGATAATAAGTAGAAGTGACTGGAGGATAGGCTACTTGCATACAATTTGGTTAAGAAGTAGAGAAATAATGATTATTCGTAACTGCTTCGGGTATAATTTCAGTCAATTTGGAAAGTAAGATAGAAGGTTTGATGAAGGAAGATCAGTTTGGAATCAGAAGAAGAAAACTTACAAGTTACATTTTTCACGTTGCTGAGAACATTCCTGGAATATCTTTTAGAAATAAATGATGAGCTAAGTTTGTGTTTTTTGGCTGCCAACGGCACCATACCTCTGGAAATATAAGACAAATTAGAACAGACTGGAGAGATTGAAAACCTGTATACAAAGTATGCGTCATACAAAAAGTAAAATTATTTCTGGTAGTTGGTGACATCAATAGTTTTAAAATTTGCAGAAAAGTGTGACATAATTCTCACTACTTCTTACTCTAACTCCCAAATAAAGTAAAATACCGGTAATTAACAAAAAGCAAAAAATGAAAAAGATGTCAAAATTGTTAGTCACCATCCCTTTTTATCCGCAAACTTACTCAGTTTTTACAGTAACGAATGAACAATTTATATTAATTAACACAAGTGGAAGGAATAAACCTTCAATTCCAGTGAATAAGAATACTTCATAAGAGAATTTAAAACAACCCGATTACTACAACATGGAGGATGCAGTTTGAACGGCACCTATAGAAACAGCAGCACCATTACATATTTCACGCATTTAAACATAAAAGTTTTTAGAATGAATACTTCACTCTGCACTTCTGAAAGATCAAAGTTGCATGCTGAGTCTCAGAATCAGTGGTGGGCATAAAATGGTAACTGTGGCCTTCTGTCATCCACCAGATCCAACTCCTGATTTAACTGAAAACTTTAGAGATAATCTCAGTTCACTTTTATGTAAGCTCCCCAATTATATTGTAATCATTGGTGGAAACTATAATCATTTAACAAGCAATTGGGAAAATTACAGTTTTGTTAGTGGTGGACATGATAAGATATACTGTGAAACATTACTAAATCCCTTCTCTGAAAACTGCCTAGAACAGATAGTCTGGAACCCCAAGCATGTTGGAAATATATTGGAGCTGATGGCAACAAATAGACCTTATGTCTCTCAGAACATCCACTTTGAAACTTGTGTCAGTGATCAAGACACAGTTGTAGAAATAATGACTATCAAAGTACAAAGGACAATTAAAACAAGCAGAAAAATATATATGCTCAGTAAACTCGATGAAAAATCAGTGGTACCATATTTCATTGAGGAATTTGAAGCTTTTACCACAGGGCAGGAGCATGTAGAGGAACTATAGCTAAAATTTAAAAGAATAGTTGACCTTGCACTTAACAGATATGTACCCAGTAGAACAGTTTTTTTATAGAGATAACCCATACCATGTATACTATCGATTCTTGCATAGGTTAAAATTATCTCAGTTGTTTCACTAAAAAATTCATACAATTTTGTATATGATGTATTATATTTCAGGCTAAAATGTGTAAAAAAGAAATTAATGTTATAATCAATATGTACTAATAGCTTAAATTACTTCTCTTTCAAGAATAATTGAAATTACAAAATTTCTGGGATACTTAAAATTCATAGTATTACTTGTGCAACCTAATGCTAATTACTAAACTTGTTTCTGGATTTATTTGGTAAAGATTCTTCTCCTGTTGAGAAAGTTTGTAAACTCTTTTGCTTTGTAAATTCTTTGGAAATAGTGAGTACTGCATAATGTGGGTAGCAGTAGTGGGCATGCCCTCAGTTGGAAGTAGAAGTTTTTTATAAGTTTGTGACGAACAATGTAACTGTTGGTTTTTTGAATGTGGAAATTATAAAGTCGGTGTTATTTAGAAGAATGGGATAAAATAAAAAGATATACATAGCAACATGCAACTCTTAATCAGTTATTTTGTCTTCAAGAACCTGCGACGTTAAATTAAAATTTTCAGCAGCAAGAATGTACTCCTAGACATAACAAGAGTTTGAGCCAGCAACAACAACAATGAGATAATCAAAATAAGTAAAAAAAGTTCTTCTTTTGTAATCTTACTCCTCTTGAAATTAATGGTGTTGTGTGGGAGGGTAAGATTACAACAGTCACTGTAAAGAAATTTCCACAGAAACACACACTATTGCATAATCGTTGTAAAACAAAGTGTAGGCTTATAGACAGAAATATGATGGATAAAACATGCTTCTCTGTTAAAATAATAATGTTTGAAGCCTCCAGTGACTACTGTAGCAGAATATTGTAAATGATCTTTTGCAAAATCAAAAGAAGTTCTGCTGATACATAAAGGTTGTTAGTGGCACCATAGTTAGTGTCCAATCTGTAACGAATGAGACAGGAACTGAAACTGAGGGTAGCAAAGCAAACTCTGAAATGCTTAACTCTGTTTTCAAATGTTCCTTTACAAAGCAAAAACCCAAAAGAATTGCCCCAATTTAACCCTGAAAATATGAGTGAAATCAGTATTAGTGTCAGTGGTGTTAAGAAACAGCAGAAGCCATTGAAATTGAATGAAGTTCCAGTGCCCGAAGGAATCCCTATCAGATTCTATACTGAATCTGCAGCTGAGTTAGCTTCTCTTCTAACTACAATCTATTACACATTCTTCTAACAAAAACTGTGTCTGTGGAAGAAAGTACAGGTCACAGCCATCTACAAGAAGGGAAGTGGAAGTGGTCCATAAAACTAACATCAAATTTTTTTGACATTGATTTGTTGTACAATCTTAAAACATATTCTGAGCTCAAATATAATGGGGTATCTTGAACAGCCTCCCCCATGAACCATGGACCTTGCCGTTGGTGGGGAGGCTTGCGTGCCTCAGTGATACAGATAGCCGTACCGTAGGTGCAACCACAACGGAGGGGTATCTGTTGAGAGGCCAGACAAACGTGTGGTTCCTGAAGAGGGGCAACAGCCTTTTCAGTAGTTGCAAGGGCAACAGTCTGGATGATTGACTGATCTGGCATTGTAGCAAAAACCATAATGGCCTTGCTGTGCTGGTACTGCGAACCGCTGAAAGCAAATTGAAACTACGGCCGTAATTTTTCCCGAGGGCATGCAGCTTTACTGTATGATTAAATGATGATGGCGTCCTCTTGGGTAAAATATTCCAGAGGTAAAATACTCCCCCATTCGGATCTCCAGGCAGGGACTACTCAAGAGGATGTCGTTATCAGCAGAAAGAAAACTGGCGTTCTACGGATCGGAGCGTGGAATGTCAGATACCTTAATCGGGCAGGTAGGCTAGAAAATTTAAAAAGGGAAATGGATAGGTTAAAGTTAGATATAGTGGGAATTAGTGAAGTTCGGTGGCAGGAGGAACAAGACTTCTGGTCAGGTGACTACAGGGTTATAAACACAAAATCAATTAGGGGTAATGCAGGAGTAGGTTTAATAATGAATAGGAAAATAGGAATGCGGGTAAGCTACTACAAACAGCATAGTGAACGCATTATTGTGGCCAAGATAGATACGAAGCCCACACCTACTACAGTAGTGCAAGTTTATATGCCAACTAGCTCTGCTGATGACGAAGAAATTGAAGAAATGTATGATGAAATAAAAGAAATTATTCATATAGTGAAGGGTGATGAAAATTTAATAGAAATGGGTGACTGGAATTCGGCAGTAGGAAAAGGGAGAGAAGGAAACGTAGTAGGTGAATATGGATTGGGGCTAAGAAATGAAAGAGGAAGCCGCCTGGTAGAATTTTGCACAGAGCACAACTTAATACTTGGTTTAAGAATCATGAAAGAAGGTTGTATACATGGAAGAACCCTGGAGATACTAAAAGGTATCAGATAGATTACATAATGGTAAGACAGAGATTTAGGAACCAGGTTTTAAATTGTAAGACATTCCCAGGGGCAGATGTGGACTCTGATCACAATCTATTGGTTATGACCTGTAGATTAAAATTGGAGAAACTGCAAAAAGATGGAAATTTAAGGAGATGGCACCTGGATAAACTGAAAGAACCAGAGGTTGTACAGAGTTTCAGGGAGAGCATAAGGGAAAAATTGACAGGAATGGGGGAGAGAAATACAGTAGAAGAAGAATGGATAGCTTTGAGGGATGAAGTAGTGAAGGCAGCAGAGGATAAAGTAGGTAAAAAGTCGAGGACTAGTAGAAATCTTTGGGTAACAGAAGAAATATTGAATTTATTTGATGAAAGGAGAAAATATAAAAATGCAGTAAATGAAACAGGCAAAAAGGAATACAAACGTCTCAAAAATGAAATCGACAGGAAGTGCAAAATGGCTAAGCAGTGATGGCTAGAGGACAAATGTAAGGATGTAGAGGCTTATTTCACTAGGGGTAAGATAGATACTGCCTACAGGAAAATTAAAGAGACCTTTGCAGATAAGAGAACCAATAGTAAGAACATCAAGAGCTCAGATGGAAACCCAGTTCTAAGCAAAGAAGGGAAAGCAGAAAGGTGGAAGGAGTATATAGAGGGTCTATACAAGGGCGATGTACTTGAGGACAATACTATGGAAATGGAAGATGATGTAGATGAAGATGAAATGGGAGATACGATACTGCGTGAAGAGTTTGACAGAGCACTGAAAGACCTGAGTCAAAACAAGGCCCCCGGAGTAGACAACATTCCATTAGAACTACTGACAGCCTTGGGAGAGCCAGTCCTGGCAAAACTCTACCATCTGGTGAACAAGATGTATGAAACAGGCGAAATACCCGCAGACTTCAAGAAGAATATAATAATTCCAATTCCAAAGAAAGCAGGTGTTGACAGATGTGAAAATTATCGAACAATCAGTTTAATAAGCCACAGCTGCAAAATACTAACACGAATTCTTTACAGACGAATGGAAAAACTAGTAGAAACCAACCTCGGGGAATATCCGTTTGGATTCCGTAGAAACACTGGAACACGTGAGGCAATACTGACCTTACGATTTATCTTAGAAGAAAGATTAAGGAAAGGCAAACCTACATTTCTAGCATCCGCAGACTTGTTTGTACAGAAACCAGATGTCAGTTATAAGAGTTGAGGGACACGAAAGGGAAGCAGTTGTTGGGAAGGGAGTAAGACAGGGTTGTAGCCTCTCCCTGATGTTATTCAATCTGTATATTGAGCAAGCAGTAAAGGAAACAAAAGAAAAATTCAGGGTAGGTATTAAAATCCATGGAGAAGAAATAAAAACTTTGAGGTTCGCCGATGACATTGTAATTCTGTCAGAGACAGCAAAGGACTTGGAAGAGCAGTTGAATGGAATAGATAGTGTCTTGAAAGGAGGATATAAGATGAACATCAACAAAAGCAAAACGAGGATAATGGAATGTAGTCGAATTAAGTCGGGTGCTGCTGAGGGAATTAGATTAGGAAATGAGACACTTAAAGCAGTAAAGGAGTTTTGCTATTTGGGGAGCAAAATAACTGATGATGGTCGAAGTAGAGAGGATATAAAATGTAGACTGGCAATGGCAAGGAAAGCGTTTCTGAAGAAGAGAAATTTGTTAACATCGAGTATAGATTTAAGTGTCAGGAAGTCATTTCTGAAAGTATTTGTATGGAGTGTAGCCATGTATGGAAGTGAAACATGGACGATAAATAGTTTGGATAAGAAGAGAATAGAAGCTTTCGAAATGTGGTGCTACAGAAGAATTCTGAAGATTAGATGGGTAGATCACATAACTAATGAGGAAGTATTGAATAGGATTGGGAAGAAGAGAAGTTTGTGGCACAACTTGACCAGCAGAAGGGATCGTTTGGTAGTACATTTTCTGAGGCATCAAGGGATCACCAATTTAGTATTGGAGGGCCGTGTGGAGGGTAAAAATTGTAGAGGGAGACCAAGAGATGAATACACTAAGCAGATTCAGAAGGATGTAGGTTGCAGTAGGTACTGGGAGATGAAGAAACTTCCACAGGATAGGGTAGCATGGAGAGCTGCATCGAACCAGTCTCAGGACTGAAGACCACAACAACAACATCTTGAACAGAATGACCTCGTCCATGCCAACCAGCATGGATTCCAAAGATATTAGGTGCAGCCCAGCCGAACTTGTCCGTAACATCAAGTGGGGCACAGCCAGCTGAATTACATGACAAGATTCTTGGGTTGCCATGCCCGGTCCCATAAATCTCATTGACACCTCCCTCAGACCACAGAACATCAACAACAATATTTTTGTGGAGTACATATACAACAACATTATCATCCTAAGCTACCACCATGCCAACTGGAACATGCGGCAACATGGTTTGCAATGACTGACATCATTCTACAGAGCCATGACATCTTTGATTGCACTTCTGAGTTGGTCACCCTACTGAGTAACACACGAGAATGCACCCACTTTATCAGGGACATCACACTAGCCCCTCCAGCTAACAGCAAATTCATTGCTGCCAAAGAGGTTTTGCTCCACCAGCTCACAAAAACACTGGAGCAACAGTTGGAATAAGCTATCATCATGTCACTGATACCAAACATCACACTTCAGATACTGTGGCTCTGCAGACATCTGCCGTGGATACATATGACCATGGTCTTGCATGAACATGAAATAATGGAACACAAATTTGTCCTGGCTGACAGACTTTTAGCACTCCTGCAGCTACATCAATATGTGGATGTACTAGACAATAATGACCACTTTCAGTACATTCCTACTGTGGCAAATCGCCCACAGCTACCAGCATCTGACACATTCTGAGCATTTCCATACATTCACCATGACTGTGTTGGTTCTACAGTTGCTTCGGTGGCCGGGTAAGCAACTGCTCCATACTGTGCACCCAAATGCAAAATGTGATCCAGATCGCAGTGCACAATGATGCCTCCCTCAGCTCAGACACATGGACCAATATAGTTTTGCCCCAGCTCTAGCAACAGTGGAAGTTCTACAATCTAGATCACTTAACATATCAGTACTTTTGATTGACACCAGCTTGGAAGTGACCATCATCCCCAGGGAGAACCCACCAATGGAACTTATCACACCAGCTATCAAACTACACACCATAAATGATTTTCTAATCAAACTTCATAGACTGATCATGCACACCACAGATCTCAGCCTACATGAAAAATTGCTATGGCAGTTTTTGATCACCAATGTTTGAGAACTGATCTTGGGCATGGATTTCATCTGTCAATTTCATCTCTTCCCAGATTTGACTGAGGAATCCTAATGCATACCAGTAGCAGAGAATCTGTACCTGGCATCACTAGTAGTTCACCACTTTATACACAGCAGTGTTCAGAGGACACTAGACCACATGAATGAGGCAGCAACCATCGTGGTATTTGTAGCAGACACACACATACAGCCGAGAAAGAATGCAATGCCCTAGCCACAGGCAAAAATGATGAACTTTTCTCGTAGTGCGCAGGTGTTCTCCATGTGTGACCTTCTTGCCTCTCATGAAATTTCAACATAGAAGCATTCAACATGAAACTGTGCATAAAATCAATATTAGATCACTCTGTGTTGTTGAAGGACAGTATGAAAGACAGGTTGACAATTTTTTTTTTTTTTTTTCCAAACAGTTCCCTCATAGCTACAGACCACCCACTGATGTCAAACTGGCCAAGGTTACATCAAGACTGTTGACTAACAGGCTCCTAAACGCCATGAATCCTTGGACACAACAATTGCTTGCAAGCATGCAAGCGGAGTCAGATGTCACTGCATTCGCTACTCATGATCTCCACCATCCAAAATTCTCCCAACACAACTTGCCGATCTCAATGCAGACCACTAATTACATTGTGACCAAGCATACTAACCTCCACCCTACATTCACCAATATCATCTGTATCAAGATGGGGCCAGGATCAAAACACCATTTCATGTTCTTCTCTCTCAGAGAGGAATAGCAGCTAGACTTAGCAGAGTTGGTCATGTGTGCTTGCCCACAGATGACATCAGCAACTGCAACCTCCTTCCACAGTGCTCTGCATTCCTGGAGGAGGAACGGGCAGTGGGATGCTGTAGAGACCTCACTATCAATAACGCAAGTGCAATATAATAAGATTCTTCGGTCAGTGGTTGAGCTCCCGTGAGGAGAGTGACTTTGACGTTGACAATCTGCTGTATGCTATTGTATCATGTGTACACATCTTGTTTTATCTCCAAGCAATAAAGCATGTTTGGATTCCATTAACCTACTCTCTGCACTTCACTATGAGCCGCTATGAGCATTGTGATCAGGAATCCCCACAGTTTTTTTCTTATAAATGGATTTGTGTCATTTTGTAAGGGTGTTCAGCTTACTTATCTGGATGGGTGAAAGTTCCAATCTGTTATTATTATCTATTTTATAATGTTTCTGAATTTCTCTATGAGGGAAGCAATAATCTTAATGTACAAACAAGGGCATCTAGAGCCTCTTCATTTGTCATCACATGCTTTCATTGGGTAATAATTCTCTCATCCCTCTTCTGGTACTTTATTTTGACAGATGTTAATCTTAATAACACTAGAATGAAATTTTCACTCTACAGTGGAGTGTGCACTGACACGAAACTTCCTGGCAGATTAAAACTGTGTGCCGGACCGAGACTCGAACTCTGGACCTTTGCCTTTCATGGACAATTGCTCTACCGACTGAGCTACCCAAGCACGACACACGCCCTGTCCTCACAGCTTTAATTCCGCCAGTACCTCATCTCCTACCTTCCAAACTTCACAGAAGCTCTCCTGCGAACCTTGTAGAAGTAACACTCCTGGATGAAAGGATATTGTGGAGACATGGCTTAGCCACAGCCTGGGGGATGTTTCTAGAATGAAATTTTCACTCTACAGCAGAGTGTACGCTGATATGAAACTTCCTGGCAGATTAAAACTGTGTGCCGGACCGAGACTCAAACTCGGGACCATTGCCTTTTGCAAGCAAGGTTCGCAGGAGAGCTTCTGTGAAGTTTGGAAGGTAGGAGACGAGGCACTGGCGGAATTAAAGCTGTGAGGGCGGGGCATGAGTCGTGCTTGGGTAGCTCAGTCGGTAGAGCACTTGCCTACGAAAGGCAAAGGTCCTGAGTTCGAGTCTCGGTCCGGCATACAGTTTTAATCTGCCAGGAAGTTTCTTAATAATACTGTTCAACAGTGTAAGTCAAAGCAGTTTTTAACACATTTTTTTATTACTGCATAATCTATTCTGCTGGTACATGTATCTGTTACCCTAGTGCTAATCTTTCTATAGTCAGGAGATTATACTAGCTTAAGATATCTGTGATTCATTTTTATTAAATGGTGGAGTTGGCATCACACTGTTAATCATTAAAACTGGCCATTACTAGTCAATGTCCAGTTAGGAAAGCTATTCAGACCACAATGAGAGGGAAAATAACAATGAAATTATAGCAGCAGAAGAGAACTGAAACTTGTGAAGTCACAAGTTCCTAATACCCCAATCTTGACTTTTCTCCCAACCAGGATACTGTTTTTTAAATTATGGACACAAAGTTATGGAAATTCTATCTCACCCTCTGATATTTAACCCCGTATCTCCTAGCTATTGTTAGATTGACCTCGAAGACTAATAACACAGTGCCAAGCAATGCCTTATATGCTCCAGTGCAATTGTTGGTTGGTCGTATATCTCACAGATGTGCATTCCCTGTACAAGATTTATCAGCATCTGTGCTGCAAACTCACATGCATAGTGCAGTCATAGCAGATCATATAAGGCCACTCTCGGCACAATGTTATTAATCTACTTGGCTCACTCCGAGAATGGCTGGAAGACAAAGGACCAAAGCGTTAGTGGAATAGACAGATTTTGCACAGCTGCAACAGACCTATAATCAAAATGTAGGAACAGAAAGAAGGAAAGACAGAAAGCATAAAATGCTGTCTAAAAGGAATGAATTAGTTAATTATGTATTTTGTTATAAAATAAATAAAAATGCTCATTTTATTAAATTTATTGAAAAAACTGCATATTATTATTCTTTACTGGTTGACATATGGTAACGCCTCTAATTCTTTGTGAATTTCAAGGTAAAGGTAGGAAACTGCAAAGAAACCATACATAAATATTTTATTGTTATTGCTGTTATTGTTTTTATAAATATCGGAGGTAGTTCTTGTATTATTACTTAAACCAGTACAAATACAAAGCCCTCATTTCTTAATTAGATAGCAACTGATATTTTTGTCATTCAGGATTTCATTGGTAGTTTGACTGAAACTGTTTTCACTTCTAGATATTCTTCCAGTGACTCTTCTCCACTGAAAACAGAAAAAAATATGCTTATTATCTTACAGTTTACAGTTATGTGTGTTCATAATTTTTTAAGTGTGAGCTACTCACCAGTCTCTGCCAATTCCTGACATTTTGTATCCACCAAATGGTGTTGAAGACTGAATTGCATTGTAGCAGTTTATCCTGCAAAATAGAAAGAAATTGCCTGAATAATATTTAAAAAATAACTTACAAAATTGAGTACATGCTAACCAAATATTGTGTGAAGAATGAATAAGTTAAGAGACTTTTGTGATGAGTCAAAAGATAATCAACAATTTCCTTAGATAGTTATGCAAAATTTTTACTTACCACACAGAGCCAGCTTCAAGAGCATTAGCAACTGTCAGAGCACTGTTAATATCATTTGTGAGGATCCCAGAGGCTAGTCCATAAGTTGTGTTATTGGCTCTTTCAATTACTTCTTCAAGTGTTTTGAACTTGATTATACTTTGCACTGGACCAAAAATCTGAAACAGTTTTTAAAGAACTTACACTCATGATTAACATCACATTACGACTTGTATGTATGCCTGCTAATAATGATGCAATGAATGTCATCAATTTCACAACTGACTCTGCAGCTGCCTTTATAAACCACATTGTATCATAAATAACATATTCTGTTAAAAAGTGAAGATAAATCAAATTATTTTAGTTATTTAGACAGTAATAATGAAATATAGAAACTTGAAGAGTGAAAAGAAAATGTTCCTAGCCTGAAGACAGTTTGGAATGTGTGAATAGCATTACACTTATGTCCCTTGTCTTTAGTAATGTCTTTTGGAGAATATGTGAGTGTTACTAAATAATTTTTTAATAGGCAGCATCTGATGTTATAACTTTGAGCTGACATAGAAGTTCCAGAGAAAGAATTAGAAAGTGTAATATGAATAACAATAATGGAAATTCCTGTATGGAACAATACATAAAACAGGGGAAAAGCAACCATTCTCCTACAGCTGACTGATGTCTGGAGCATAAAAATACATAACAGTAAGCAGTATTCACACTAGTTTCCAATTCACACTAGTTTCCAAGCTCCTGATCTTTTTGTAGTAAAAGTGCACACATTCACACACACAACCACTGGGGGGCGCGCACACACACACACACACACACACACACCTATGGCCAAGGCAAGACTGTGTCTATAGGAGTGTGTGTTTGGGTATTGATGTGGTTGTGTGTGTGAATGTTTCTACTTTTTCTAGGAAAAGAGCAAGAGCTTGAAAGCTAGCATGCATACTGTTTCCTGTTATGTTTATGTACTTCTATGCTCCACAAATCACTCATCTACAGATGGATATCTTATATTACTCTTATATTACACTGAGTATAATATAAGCAATAGCTTGATTGAGCTTAAATTTATCAAATCAAGTAAAAGTCTAAGGATACCCTTTACAGATGTCAAACAAACCTATGACATTAACAATTAAGTATTGTTTTGTAAATCATTTGTTCTTAATCAAATTAATTGTAACATAGTGATTTTAGTAGGAATGCCACAACTTTGAAGAAAGCAGTTGTTATACTCAATATCTGTTCATTATTGAATAATATATGCATTATCGCATTAATATTAATGACTAGACAACCATTATATATATTCATAACAATAAAGCATTGTTCATAATAAATGTTACTACTTGTCATTACGCAAACAGGAATTTTCTGATCATATACTTTCCAGAAAGGATAGTTAATTAGGCATGTTTTCATTTCCTTTAGATTCTGAATTACTTTATTTATGTGTGATGCAGATTTTTTTGAAGCCCTTTGAACCATGAAGATACCACACTCTATATCCTATACAAGAAGGTGAAATCTATATTGTTTTGTATTGTGTTACTGTGAATTATAGTTCATCTGGAGATCATATTTGTTACCGTATAGTGCAGTAATGTACTGGCCGA